>NC_056624.2:216086231-216356231 GCF_002870075.4 Lactuca sativa
GTGTTGTTGTAATATCTTTTTAACCACTCACGGTACGGGGAACCTGGTTTGGAGGGTCGCTCAGGTTGCTGGATTCAGAAGTGCTATATGCCAAAATAATCCTGCCCTCCGATGAATCATGTCTGGCCCCTGTCTGTACATAGTGGGTAAAGAGTATTGTTTAACACTTATATAATAGTAATAATAGCTAGACTATTAATTAGTCTCGGTAAAATGTTAGACTAAACTATAGTGGTAATGGTACTAGGTTTTGTCGAAGGAAATTGTTTTAAAGTAAACGAAGCGCTGTCCGAGAACCGCGTCACCACCTTATTAGGTGAGTGCATAGTTACTTTCATCTTACACATAGATATGAAGTATTTAATATAAATTATGTGTTGTGAGCGCATAGTTACTTTCATCTTACACATAGCTATGAAGTATTTAATATAAATTTTGTGTTGTGAGTGCATAGTTACTTTCATCTTACACATAGATACGGAGTATTTGATATAAATTACGTGCTATGTGTGCATATTATCTGAATACTTGTTGTCTATGCTGGATGAAAATTTTTATACATGCTTCAAATGAATTAAAATGTATATGTATTTTATATCTACAAAATATGTTGGGTAAAACATGGGTAGATGAAATATGAGTCGAATGATGAGATGAGAGGTGATATAGACCATGAGATAAGGGTGAGAGGTGAACCATGAGAGAAACCTTTTACCCAAATGATGGACCCGTCATCTAGCAGAGTATGGATGACAACCACAGACTATTCTAGACAGTCGATTGGAACATTAGCAGGCTCGCAACCTATAGGTGTTGTGAACGATGTGTTCATCCGGTGTACTCTAAACCTTGGCGACTATGCAGACTTAGTGCCTAAACCTTGGGAATCATGAAGAATTGATGCCTAAACCTTGGTGACTATGCAAACTTAGTACCTAAACCCTAAAGACTATGCGGACTTAGTGCCTGTTGTATAAACCCTGGCGACTATGCAGACTTAGTGCCTAAACCCGGTGACGATAGACTTCCTGCCAATTCCTTAGGATAATCCTTAGGAATAAATGAACGAGGAATAACTGATTTTTAGGGTAGATCCTTAAGAGTAAAGAAGACAATGGGGATGGATATTTGGGTTGATTAATTGTTTGAAGATTAAACATAATAATTATATTATTGTGGGTTGAAAACCTTAAGTACTCACCAGGTTTCCCAACCTGACCCACTCAGTTTATTTATATCATAGGTGTTGATATGAAGTCACATTACACTGAGAGATTAAGGAGATATAAATCACTAGTGATAATGAATGTAAGTTATGTTTATGATTATGTTCATATATTGACGATGACATCCCAAATGTTTTAAAATGGATAAAAATACATTTCATCGGAAATGCTTTGATAACGTATTTATCATGTTTTTTGGAAACAAATTCTGCAACATTTTTATTAAAAGAGGTACTGTGATTTTTATAAAGCATAAACAAAATCGGTCTTTTCTGGCCATAAAAATGGGGATGTCACAGTATCCCAACTTCCTCCAAAATCCAACACGCATGCCCAAAGCATATCCTCAAATGTTTGGATCGTCCTCTCACTCTGGCCATCTGTCTGGGGGTGGTATGTCGTACTAAAATGCAACTGAGACCCCAGTTCCTCGTGGAACTTCCTCCAAAATCTGGATATGAATCGAACATCCCAGTTGGAAACTACTGACACTGGCACCTTGTGCCTAACCACCACCTCTCATACGTAAATATCCGCTAATTTCTCTACGGAGATGTTCTCGGAGATCGGAATGAAGTGGACATTCTTCGTCAGTCTATCTACAATAACCCATATGGTATCCACACCCCTTGCTGTCCTTGGTAACTTCACGATGAATCCCAAGGTGATCTATTCCCACTTCCACATGGGAATGGGTGGAAACTGAACCTTTCCATGAGGCCGCTGATGCTCGGCCTTGACCTTCTGGTAGGTCAAGCACCGCTCCACAAACCAGGGGATCTACTACTTCTTGCAGGGCCACCAGTAACCCAGTCTCAAGTCTCTATACATTTTTATCCATTGGATGTATAGATAACTTGGACTTGTGTGCCTCCTCTAATATCTTCTGCCTCACCCCTCCAGATACTGGGACCTACACTTGACCACACTGGGTCAAGAGACCCCGACCATCTCGGACAAATAAAGGATTTGACCCCATATCCGCTCTAACTTCCAATTTTATCTCTTCAAACCTTCCACTTGAGCCTCCTTGATCATATCCAACAATGGAGATATCACTGCCATCCTCAAAAAAATGTTCCCAGTCGGGGAACCCGCCATCTTGCGGCTCAAAGCATCGGCCACCACGTTGGCCTTCCCTGGATGGTATAAGATCTTGCAGTCATAATCTTTCAGCACATCTAATAACCTCCTCTGTCGCATGTTGAGGTTCTGTTGATCCATCAAGTACTTCAAACTCTTATGATCAGTATAAATAGTGCACCATACTCCATACAAGTAGTGCCTCCAAATCTTGAGGGAAAACACTACTTCCATTAATTCCAGATCGTGAGTGGGGTAGTTCACCTCATGAGGCTTCAATTGCCTCGAGGCTTAAGTAATCACATGCCTTCTCTGCATCAGTACCATGCCTAACCTTGAGATTAATGCATCATAGTACACTACCAAATCATCCAACCCCTCAGGTAATACTAGAATTGGAGCCTCACATAACCTCTGTCTCAAGGTATCGAAAGCCAACTGCTGATCAGGGCCCCATCGAAATGTCACATTCTTCTTGGTCAAGCAGGTCAAAGGCACCGCAATCTTGGAGAAATCCTGGATGAATATCTGGTAGTACCCAACAAGACCCAAGAAGCTACGAATCTCATCAGATGCGTTCTTTGACACTTCCCACCGCATCATAGCCTCAACTTTGGCTAAATCAACTGAAATAATCTCCTGGTTGATGATGTGCCCTGAAAAATGCACCTCTCGCAGCCAGAAATCACACTTTTGAGAACTTGGTGAACAACCTTTCCATTCTCAGTGTCTCCAATACCTCTCTCAGATGCTACTCATGCTGCTCCTTGTTCATAGAATAGACCAGGATATCATCAATAAAAATGACCACTGATCGACCCAACATCGGTCTGCACATTATGTTCATGAGATCCATGAACGCTGCTCGGGCATTAGTGGCCCAAATGGCATCACCATGAACTCATGGTGCCCATACCAGGTCCTGAAAGCCGTCTTTGGTATATCCTCATCTGATGGTAATCTGACCGAAGATCAATCTTAGAAAACCAAGATGCATCTTGCAACTGATCGAACAAATCATCGATCCTCGGAAGTGGGTAATGGTTTTTCACCATTAACTTGTTCAACTCCCGATAATCAATGCACATCCTGTGAGATCCGTCCTTCTTTTTCACAAACAGGATCGGCGCTCCCCATGGGGAACTGCTTGGTCGGATAAACCCTTAGTCTAGCAGCTCCTGTAGCTGCGTAGATAGCTCATGCATTCAGGGCGGAGCTAGCTGGTACGGTGCCTTGGCTATCAGAGTGGCACCCAGTACCAAATCAATATGAAACTCCACTTGCCTCTCTAGAGGCACTCCAGGAAACTCTTTGGGGAAGACATTCTGAAACTCCTGTACAACCAGTACACTGCCCAAATCCATCGGGGTCTCAACCCTCGTATCTGAGATATATGCTGAAAATCCCGTAAAACCCTACTGCAGAAGTCTCCTATCCCTCGCAGCTGAACAGATGGTTGGACCCTGCGAGGCCCTCAATCCATGAATAACTAGATCTCCCCCACTTGGGGTTCGAAACCTCACTAACTGGCTCTCGCAATCTATCATGGCCCTATTGGCCCCCAACCAGTCCATCCCGACAATCACCTTCAGCCCTCGCAACGGTATCGGGACTATATCAACACGAAACCTCTCACCAAGCACATTCAGGACATAGTACTGATACACCCTCGAAGCACTCACAATACGGTCATCTACAATCTCAACCTCAAGCGGGGAACCTAGAGTCCCCAACGCATCTTGTAACTTCTTGCTAAGCGCAAGAGATACAAACGACCGGGTAGCACCCGAATCGAATAGAACGTGGTCCGACATACCATTGACCAAAAAGGTCCCTATACATGAGCACACACCACACACACACACACACACACACACACACATATATATATATATATATATATATATATATATATATATATAAACAATACAAATAAATATCAACCAGGAAAGACAAAACACATACCAGCCACAGCGTCTGGCGGTGCCCGAGCCTCCTTGGTAGTCAACTGAAACGTGCGGCTCTTCACCGCTGGAGCATCCGCCTTAGTAGGGCGACCATCGATAATCCTCATTGTGGCGAGCACATGCGCCACCACCGCTCCTCCTCCTCCCTGCAACCTCAGGAAATCGGCCTTTTTATGGCCAATCTAGTTGCAGTGGAAACAAATCAGGCCCTTCTTGGGGCAATCTCTGTTCAAGTGGCCCGACTGATCACACGTATAACATACCGGGCCCGTCCCCCGGCAAGCTCAACCATGAGATCTCCTACACTTGGCACACCAGCCACGACCCTGCTGGCCCCTACTGGATGGATCCGAGGTCTTAGGCTTTTTAGCCTGACCTACCGTTGTCTGTGCCTGCTCGGGCTTCTATTTGGTGCGGAACTCCAACTCCATCTCCCGCTCACAGACATTCTCTACCATCTCATTCAGGGTTTTGCACCCTATAAAGCCCACATGGTCTTCTTGTTGTGGAAACCCCCACATGGTCTTTACTGCCAAGAAATAACATACAAACCACACATGCAAATGTACTAGAATGCCATGAAAACCCTCCAAGGTCTTACACATAAGCGCCTTGGGAACCCCCGAGGTCTTTCATGTGGGTATCACAAATAACTAGCATACCACATATCCCATAACCAACTAGTTATAAATCATAAAATAATGGGTTGCCCTTGGTGCCTTCGACCCATTGGTATGGTGAGGAGACTCACCTTTCAAGAATGCCGAACTGATAAGATAGAATCAAATAAGTCCCAACACGCAGCTCCAACTCAACTGCCTAAACCATCATGTGATTAACTTGTCAAAATCCCGAAATACCATGAATACCCTCAAAGTCAAACTTGTTCATCCCTGGTCAAAGTCCAAATCAATAGTCAAGGTCAACATTCCATATTAACCCCAACTCATCAAGTGTATCCAACAACTCATCGAGTTCCTTAAGAGTCCATACAACCAAAATCCCGATTCAAATCGCCGAGTCACCTGAGTGACTCGTCGAGTTCCTTAATGTCCAAGGGCCGAAAACTCTAAACCGAAATCTCTTAATCAGCTCATCTTTATCACTCTAGATTACGAAAACGGGACAACCCTACTAAACTCATCGAGTTGGCTTGTAATGCCTGGTTCCTGGTACGTATTTATCTCATTTATTTATTTATTTTTGAAAGAATGACTCGACGAGTTGGTGGCCCTAACTTGTCGAGTAGAGGGTAGAGTATGCGCATGATTTGAGCTATCTACTCGGTGAGTCGAGATCCCCGACTCGATGAGTAGCTCAGCTAGGGTGAAACCCTAGTTTTGGGGGTTTGCACCCTATTTAAGCATCTTAACCCCCACCCCTTGGCCTCATTTACAACCTTCTTGTCCCAAACCCTAATCCACGAAACCCTAGGGCTTTCCTTGAGTGTGTGAGCCATTTTGAGTGATCTTTGTGCACTTTTGAAGCTTGTGAAAGAAGAAGAAGCTAAAGGGATAAAGAGGGAAGGAATAGATCCAGAAGCTACACTCCATTTGCTACATTTTCTAGTAATCAAGTCTCTAACTTGATCATTCTTTTCTTAAATCTATTTACTTCCATTTTATGAGGGTTTTGGTTCAAGAACATTGGTATTTGGTATTTAGACGCCCCCAAATGACTTATATTTCAGATCTGGGGTCTAGGAGGGGTTCCATGGCATAAATGTGCAAACTTTATGGCCATGGAAGCCCCATGCAAGCTTTTAAGCATTTATATGGCCTTTTAGCCCTAAAAGGCCATGTATGGAAGCAAGCTCGAGACTTTACGTGTCCAAATGATGTTAGGGTTTTATATTTGAGATTGTAAGCTGGAGTTTGGTGTATGGAGGGTGTAAGGACCTAGTTCTAAGTCCCAAGGAATTAGCGTTTGAGCTAAACCCTCTAAGAAGTGGTATTAATGGGTAAAGTCAGAAAATTTTCCCTTAAAAAGGACATTTTCAAGGTTTAAGCGAAGTATGGACTTTGGATCTAGAGAACATGGGCTTAATTTGTTAAGATGGCCAAACAAACAGAAGGACTCGTCGAGTCCATAGAGGAACTTGACGAGTCGAGTCGTATTGTCCCATTTCTGAGCATGCTAGAACTCAACGAGTCTGAGGGTGACTTGGCGAGTTGATTCGCTAAATCGAGATGAGTAGTAGCCTGGGAACTCGGTGAGTCAGGGGGGTTGACTCGGCGAGTTGGATTGCGGAATCAGGGTTATTAGGACTTAGGACTCGGCGAGTCGATAGGCTGACTCGGCAAGTCGAATCAATCATAATATTGGCTTTGATCAAGGGTAAAGTGGTCATATTACCCTAACCAAGATTATCAGATTTTCTGACTAAGTATTATTGTATAGAGTTAGCCGGGGAGTCGTGTGAGCAGCCAACAGAGATTCCTCATGCACGAGTTCAACATCCAGTTTGAGAAGTGAGTTTTCCTCTAGTAAAACGGGTCGAAGGCACCAAGGCCGGATCGTATATGTTATATGTCTGACTAGTTGCTGAGTGTGGGAGGGGCTTGTATCTCCTAGTTAGTTGAGTGTGGGCGGGGCCCGTATCTCATAGCATTATTTGAGTATGGATATATATATGATTGTTTGATAGCTTTAGATGTACTTGTTGTCTGTGTGATACTTGTATGCATGTTAGTAGCTGCGTGTGGGAGGGGCCCGTATCTCATACTAGCTGAGTGTGGGCGGGGTACGTATCTCATAGTAGTCGAGAGTGGGGGAGGCCTGTATCTCATAGTCATCGGAGTGTGGGCGAGGCCCGTATCTCCTAATTAGCGGAGTGTGGGCAAGGCCCGTATCTCCATGAGTGTGGGTGGGGCCCGTATCTCCTAGTTGCATGAATATGTGTGTGGTATGTGGTAGTTTGGGGAGACCCACTAAGCTTCATGCTTACAGTTTTAGTTTTTGGTTCCAGGTACTTTTGGTAGCAAAGGGAAGGGCTCATGATGACTGCATGACACACACCACAACTTTAGCCTGGGATATTTACTCTGAAATTTGATATGAGATTGTTATGTTGACATTAGTTATGACATTTTGAGATACATGGTTTATGATTTTTATATGATGATGATTTTTATGGTTTTATTAATGATTTAAAAACAAAATTTTTAGATCGTATTTTTGAGATGCTCCATGGCTAAGCAACTCGTCGAGTCCCTTCAGTCCTTTTTGTTTTCAGTCCTTTCCAGTGGAATCCAAGGCTCCAAATTACAGATCCAACATCTTATGGTGTAGTTACCACGTAAAGTTGCAAACTTTACAAGTATGCATGGCCTCCCAAGGCTAAAACACTAAAACTAGGGTTCATACAACACTTAGCACATGGAAAATGGCTTAGACTAGGTAAATGAAGCAACTTTATGTCATGAAAGACATAGAGGTGTCCAGATTTGGAACCATATCCTCATGACAAGTCCAAATCCGAGTATGACACCATTTTTGCACCAAAAGTGACCATATTCTTCCATAAGATGAGATCTAAGCAAATCGAGATCAATGTAGCAACTTTTTACCTCCAAATAGATGCGAACAACAGGTAGATGCCAGATACAATGCCCTTTCCTCTCTTTAATCTCTTCAACCTTCAAGTTTCCTTCTAAAAAGCACAAGTTTCACTCTCCAAGGCTCACACACACTCAAGAAAGCACCAAAATGTGGCTAGGGTTTCTCTCTGGATTGTAAGAACGATGAAAGAGGCTACAAATGAGCCATAAGTTCTTTAAATATGGTACAAACCTGTGAAAATTAGGGTTTTCCTTTATAGCGTCTACTCATCGAGTCGGGGCCTTCCGACTCGTCGAGTAGGATCTAAATCCCACATCCTCATAAATGATATTTACTCGACGATTTGGAGCTCCCCAACTCCTCGAGTCCTAGCACAAAACCCTAAAACCTCAGAAAATTAAATGATACCTGGAACAGGCGTTACTTTGTGATCCTCGAGATCTCAGTCACAAATTTGAGCATAGTACGAGATTAAACATGTCATTGATAAGATTCAATGAATCTCACAATATCTAGGAGTTTCGTAAGATTGAAATTGGTAAAAGCCTTACCTACCTAAAATAGATTTGAATTTGATTATGACATTTCTCAACAAAGTTCGAATAAAAAAATATGGATCCTAGCCTTAATTTAAATTGATGGGTTAATAATTAATGAATGAAATCAACTAACTTTAATTCTCTTTTCTCCTAATTTTAAATGTCTAATGGTCTTCCTTATTGCTCATGGAAATGATTTTTCTCAATCTTCTAGAGATGGTCTTCCAATTTCAAGTCAATGTGAAATTATTTTCCCTTCCTTAGGAAATGATGGAATTGGACATCATCTCTCTTCAACTTTTCCACCTCCTCCTCCAGTAACTCTCCTAAGATCACGTTTTCCTCAAGTTGAAAGATACGAGACTACTCAATCCCTATTAACATGTAAACATCAAGATGGAAACTTTGTGTGTGTGCATGTTCTGAAAATGAAATCATACTTTGTGTGTGCCCAACCTCGTTTAAGACTTTAAGCCTTACACTTATTTTGAAAATTTTGAAGGATCAGAACCCGAGATCGGTTAAGATTCTAACCTGCACAAAAGGACCACTCTCGGACTAAACTTGAAAAAAGACCAAGAATGGACCGGTCTAAAACGAGACTAGACCGAAAAAAGACCGGACCAAAAAAAGATCGACCTAAAAAAGACCAAACTTAAAAAAAAGTCCGGATCGAAAAAAGACCGGTTTGAGACTGTCCAAGATAGGTCCGAGAAAAACAGGACCGTTTTGAGACCAGTCCCAAAAAAAATCGGACCATTCCGAGACCGACAAAAGATCGGTCTGAGAGAGAACAGTCTGAGACCGATCTAAAAAAAGACCAGAAACTAAAGTTTATAAATATATCATTTTTGTGTTAATCACATAATTTTTAATCACACACTATCTGACTTCATTTTTTTTTCTATCATTAAACTTTGGTGTATCATTTTTTATAAAGTTTAATGTCATTTTGGTGTTAATCACACATTTGTTTAGGAAAAAACACGAAACCAAAACTAAAAAAACCAACAGATACCGAAACTATGCCGAAAAAACCCTAAAACCAACCGAAAAACTCGAAAACAGATCTGAAAAAGATGAACGGAAAGACCACAAGACCGGACCGAAAAACACCAAGACTGGTCCCAAGAAAGATCGGACCAAAAAACCGGCCTGAGACCGAACATGACCGATCCGAAAAAAGACCTGACCATTCCAAGAAAAAAAACCAGATTGCTTCGAAACCTACCCAAGACCAGTCCAGAAACGCAAATGTGCAGGTCTAATTCTAACCTAAAAGCTAATAAAAGAGTATTTCATACTTAAAAGTTAAAATACCCCTAATGTTAACACATGATATATTATATGATCTTGAACCCTTAAGTTATATTAAAATATATTAACAAAAGAGTGTTTTGACATGTCAAAACTAATTCAAAGCATATCATAAAATATATTTTCTTGTATGTATGCACGTTAAGAGACTAAAATAGTCAACTACAAACCAAAAAATTATGTCACACACCACTACACAGAAATTTAATGGAAGTAGATCTCATAGAATATGATACAAAATATATTACTAAATTTATAGAAAAATATTTTATTGTCATGAAAGCGTTACGAAAAACATCATCGGTAATCTGTTACAAATATACTTTGAATATGACTGAAATTCTAATCCACCATTATATTTTAGGGTAAAAATTTACAATTTTACAAATATATTGTAAATTTGTTTATTGCCACTAGTAAATGGCAGTTAATACTTTACAATACGACCTAAAATTATCATAATTAAGTTTTTAATTAGGTTTTCTCTAGTTAGTATACCCTATTCTTTAGTAGTGTTTGACCTTGTATTATATTTTTGACAAAACTGCAAAAATGGTTTCTGTGGTATGCATTTTTTTTCTAGGTTCTGATCAAAACATCAATTTTTTGGATTCATTGTCATTTTAAGCTTGTTTCGTTGCGTATTTTGTCCCATCAAAAATTGAAATGACTATAATACCCTTAGTGTCTTTATTTTTCATTTTTCTTTCATTTTTTCTAAATTAATTCTTATTTATTTATTTTTAAGAAAAGAGAGGGGTTTCTCTCTCTCGATTTGAGAGAGAGAGAGAGATTTTTAATTAATCAAATTTTAAGTTAAAAAGAAAAAAAAAGCTTAAGTTTTTTTTTATCAAAAGGGCATTTTAGTATTTTGAGTTTTGTGATAAACCAAAATCACAAAAAAAAAACTTACCCAAAAAGATCACCAATCCCAAAAAAGTTATGGTTTGAATCAAATATCAAAAAAACAAAAAAAAATACATACCAAGAAACATTTTTATAGTTTTGTCTATAATTTTTGTGGTCTGGATTGCAATAATAATTAGCTAATGCAAGCATTAACATAATAACATGCTGAAAATTTTAATATACGATTACAAACTTTTATAAGTAAGGAATTAAATGTTATCATATGTTATATTTAATGAAATTTGATAATATTTCAACACACTTGTCGCTAGTGGAGAATCTAAGATTCAAACTCAGGTGTTTGGTTCAAACAAGATATACAATAAACGGATAAAAAAATTATCGGGTTAAACCGCAATAAACCTTCTGAGATAAATATAAAATCAACTTTAATGGCAAAGATAAAACTTTTTATCTAACATTATTTGCGATAAGGTTTCATATTTTTAGAGTAATAAATAAATACATCATTGCTTAACTAATGACTTAACAACCTAAGACTAAAAACTCTATATAATCATTGAAAGACTAACAATATGCCTCAAGTATCAAAATTGATTTTAATTGTGAGTCGAAATGCAGTAAACCCAATTGGTCATATGAACAGTAAAATAGATAGTTATGCTTAGTTGTCAGATTATTTAGGACTACTTTCATCTTTTTATTCTACTTTATAATTTGCATACCTAAGAGGACTTTTTCTTTTCTCGGTTAAAACTTAAAATCAACCACCATAATTTTAAGAGGAAGAGATTTTCAAGAATAAAATTAATATTTGGAAGCTGGTGGACCACGAACAATGGAGACATAAAAAAGCAAGATGGACAAAAAACTTGATAGATCTCGGTGAAGAGGCAAACATCGGTGGGCTGGTGGCGGCCGGATTCAGAGAGGCGTGGAGGCAATCGACGACGGTTTATACAAAAACTCATATATCTTGATTATCACCGCTTTTTGTGAAAATCATTTGGGGTTTTACTAATAGCGGCGACGCGTCGCCGATACCGAGTCGTCGCTACTGCTTCGTCGCTATTGGTCACTATGTCGCCGCTAATGAGAAACGTCGCCGCTATTGACTATGTCGCCGCTAATGAGTTGTGTCGCCGCTAATAAGCATGTTGCCGGTAATAACACCTGTCGCCGGTAAAAGTATCGCCGGTAATGACAGTTTTCATTTTTTTTCTAATAAATGATTTTGGTTGGTGGTGATAATGTCGCCGGTAATAACAATATTCGATTAAATATCAAAAATAATAGTGTTGACGCTAATTACAAATTAAATATTAACAAACATCCGATTAAATATCAAACATAATAGTGTCAATGCAAATTACAAACAAACATCCGATTACAATTAAATATCAAAAGTCATAATATCCGAGTAACAAAACAACCAAAATTTTACAATCTACCAAGTAGCAAAGCATGACAACATATGCAAATAAAACGCATCCTTACATACCACCATCTTAGTTCCCATCGTTTCTTTGATTATTGTGGGATTGAAAAAACGAATAAAGCTCATCCCTACATGCCAGGTCGCTGAGCATTGCACAGAGATTTTCCAACTACATAATTAATAACAATATATATATATATATATATATATATATATATATATATATATATATATATATATATATATATATATATATATATATATATATATATATATATATATATATATATATATATATATATAAACTTATAAGTTAGATCGTCAAACATAAACAAAAACTATCAAAATACATTGCTATTTTTAAACTAAGATAGAAAACCAAAGTGCATTGCTATTTCTTGCACTTGGGACAAAAACCCAATTACCAAACTTTTTAGCAAATAATCACCACAAAACCAAAATTAACAATTCCACATGCATTTTACGATGCTAAAGTAGATTGCTATTTTTTAAACTAAGATAGAAAACCATAGTACATTGCTATTTCTTGCACTTGGGACAAAAACCAAATTACCAAACTTTTTAGCAAATAATCACCACAAAACCAAAATTATCAAGTCTACATGCATTTTACGATGCTAAAGTAGATTGCTATTTTTAAACTAAGATAGAAAACCAAAGTACATTGCTATTTCTTGCACTTGGGACAAAAACCAAATTACCAAACTTTTTAGCAAATAATCACCACAAAACCAAAATTACCAATTCAACATGCATTGTACGATGCTAAAGTAGATTGCTATTTTTAAACTAAGATAGAAAACCAAAGTACATTGCTATTTCTTGCACTTGGGACAAAAACCAAAGTAGATTGTTTTACCTGTGATGGTTGTGATGATTGTTGTGATGGTTGCGAAGGTTGTGGAATCGGCAGGAGAGCAGAAGGTTTACGGACAATGCCTCTAATATGGCCACGTCGCTCTCCTAATACTTTCTCGAATCCAGCTCATTCTTGAGCGGGGGTTAACTCACTTTCACCTTGAGTTTTTTCTAACAGCTCTTCAACTAACCGATTCTATAACTCCCAAAAGTGACTAATAATTAAGTATAAATAAACATTTAATTATATGATAAAATTATAATTAAATACTTACGTATTGTTAATCCGCCTCAGTAGTAACAAATACACCATTCTTATCGGTATGAGCTTTATGAAACGTTTCCACTCCTTAAGGTTCTGTTTAACTTTAAAAATTAGATTATATTTTAAATAAATAATTACATGTATCGTACAGTACCTTCTTATAACAATTACTGTTATACGAGCTCGAACCCCCACGATTCACACGTGTTTACATTTCACGGACTTTTTTGTTCCTTTCTGATGCAATTCTGTGTTCGTTCGTTTGAAAATACTCAACTGCCTTTGCCCAGTTATCAACTAGCATACCCACCGGATGATTGGCTAATGCTCCCGGGATATCATCATACCCTCCAACTAACATAAAATATTCTTTTGCGTCAGCTTTACGTTCTCGATAACCTTTTAACAAAGTTGCTTGAAAACTCTCTGTCAACAGATTAGCTTGTACATCCTAGTACATCTGATCCAAATCAAACTTTGTCTACAAAAAAAAAAGTTAAACAAGTAAAAAACAATTATAGTTAACCATATAAAATATATTTAAATAAATAATTACCGCTAAATGTTGTAATACGGTGTCCTGTATTGAAGGAGAAACTTTTTTCCAAGTCCATTTGTCAAACGGGACCATCTGCCACATTGTTTTTTCTAACTTCTCGGGAAAACATGTCTTTCGGCTCTCCGAAGGGATCAAATGTGATATCCCTATCATATTGCAAGCTAATTGGTTTCCCCTGGTTCCGTAAGATTGCTTTTCCAAGTTTTATGTTTTTTGCTTTGCCTCGAACTTTCCTTCGGGCACGTTCCTCAAATACAAATATAATTAATAATTATTAGAAACGATATTTAATTTATAATAATTGAACAAAAATATTAAATAAAAGTTCATAATAAGATTTACCGTCTTGCTCATGCCGATCGGCACCTCTACCACCTGGGATAAGTGGGTCCTCAGCTCCATCTCCCCCATGTCCACGACCCATGACAGTAACCATGGTATACATAAACAAAATCCATATGCTCATAGACTTTAGTTTCTTTTTGGCTAGATAATGTGAAAGGGGAACCTTGTTGCCTTTGTGAAATGCTAATTGTAACAACTCAAGGAGTTGATCAAATGAACTATCAGTCCATTTGTTGTTCACCTTGATATGCATTAACTTTGCTAGAAACTCAAGGGAAGAAAAGATACAACCATGATACAATTGAGTTTCCATTTCTTCCAACAACTGTGCAAAATCATCATCCACACCGCTACCACTCGTATTTGAGGTTCCTTCATCAAGGTCGGTATCATTTTCTCTCGACTCCCACATCACATCGTCGATTAAATCGGCCATTTGGTTACTTGGCAAGACGACTGGAGGAATAAAAGATTCACCATGATAGATCTAAATTTTGTACGACTTACTGAAACCATTTATAAATATATGGCGTTCAACTGCAGTCGGGTACTTGAAGTAACGGTTATCATATTTTTCACACGCACATCTGATTTTACCATTACTATCAATGTGTGACTTCGACTTCTCGATAAAAGCTTTGAGTCCTGCTTGGAACTGGGGATGGTTTCGATATGGATTAGTAGTCCAACTTTTATCAATAGACATGATGTTGCTGAAACATAATTTTGGGTTTAGAGTTTAGTATACAGAATTAGCATTGTTTTTTTTTTCAATCTATATTTTTATTACAATTAAAAGAAAAAAATTAAAAATTAAAAAAATTAAATTAAATTTTTTTATTTATGTGTTTTTTTAATTAATTTTAATTACAATTACTTGTAATTTATATAGGCAAAAGTTGTAAGTATTAAATATAAATATGAAACTATAGAAATATAACATTATAAGTTAATTTGAAGATTATAAGTTAACTATATAACTTATTATAAATATGATATATATTATAAATATGTTATAAATATGTTGTTCTTTCTAGTATTTGTAATTTACCGTCGAGATTATAAAATATATATATTTTATGTTTTAGAGTGTTGATTTATTTTTGTCAATTATAATAATCTTATTTTGTAAAGCTTATACTAATATTATTTTGCAATTTTTTATTCTCATTTTTTTCTAATAATAAAATTATTATTAATAATAAATATGACTGAAAAGTATTTAAAACAGGTTTGATAAGTAATTTTTATCGTTTTCATAAAAATCATATTTGTTTTGGTGCGTATTGACAATTTGGTTTTTAAATAATCATTTTAATTTTATTCTATTCACATCTATTCAAACATTAAAATGTGATTATTAACACTTTGCCACAATAATCAAAATGACATTATTTAAAAAATGGATAATCATTTAAAGTTCAAACCCCCCTCACCCCCCCCCCCCCCCCCCCCCAAAAAAAAAAAAAAAAAAATCCAATACACGCATGAATATATATATATATATATATATATATATATATATATATATATATATATATATATATATATATAGTACCCTAACAATTTTATAACATTTTTTTGTGTTTTTTTGTGCTTTTGCGTTTTTGTGTTTTTTTTTTCAATTATAACAATAATTTTTTTTTCAATTCTAGCATCCTACTTACATACATATACCACATACTTTTACATAATAGATAAGAACATGAAATTCACATACTTTTACATATACCACATATACACAAAATACAAATACATTCACATACACATAAAATAGCATCCTACTTAAACCAAATACGCATAATTTCACATATATAGATAATAACATCCTAATTATACCAAATACAAAAATTTCACAATCATATACTCATATACCACATTTATAACAAACATATATACATTCACATACACACAATAACATCCTACTTATAACAAATACATATAATTTCACACATATTTAGATAATAACATCATATATATATATATATATATATATATATATATATATATATATATATATATATATATTTACCAAATACTCATATACCACATACATCAAATATCAAATATACACATAATTTTTACATATGACAATTTTCACATAATTTTCACATACAAATGCCAAATTCACAAAAAAAAATGAAATATAGAACCTGTAGTGGTAGAAATTAACCGGTAATAGCTGAAAAAACTGTTATTCACCCGATGAAACTACAAATCCAAAACCTGGGAGCAATCTAAAATGTCACAAATCACTTCAACAATATTTGCAAGGGTAACATACAAATTAAATTACCAAAACTTAGAAATTTAATCAACACTTTTTCAGTGTTAACAAACAAATTAACAAGGAAATTATCAAAGAAATTTTCAAATCAAAATACCTTAATTTCTTCAAAAACTCGACTTAGAAATTGGTCCTAAATCACACCTTAATCCCTAATACCCTTAATATGACACAATATATGGAGAAATCAAGATGGAAGAAGCAAATTGAAGATGAACTCGGTAGAATGTGTAAGGGGCGAAGGAGAAAAGGCAGCAAACAGAAAGCAAGTAAGAAGAATGAAGTTCTGCGTGTGCGTTTTTTTTTTTTTTTTTTTTTTTTTTTTTTTTTTTTAAATCTGCGTTAGCCTTTAGCGGCGACAATTATGTTATTACCGGCGACTCTTATTAATAGCGGCGACAATCTGGGGAGAAGGGTATCGCGCCATCTTTTAGTGCATTATTAGCGGCGACATTTTCAACCTTTAGCGGCGACATATACATCGCCGGTATTAGGTTAGTTCGGATAAGGGTACCCTAACCGTTTGATTGGATATTTGATCGAACGATGTAGATGTAACAGAAGGGGAAGACGCGGATTTTGGTAATCACCCTTTAGCGGCGTTGCTATTACCGACGACATGGGCTTTTAGCGGCGACACTCATACAGTTAACCTTAAAATTGGATGTCCGTCATGTTTTATTAATTATTACATATAGAAATATAACTAATTAAAGCTTATAAATACAACAATCACTATATCTATTTTATATTTAATTGATTATGTTGTTAGCGATGAATTTTCCTTGCACTTTAAATTAAGCTATATGAACTTATTAGGATATCCAAAAGATTCTAACAACGCATGCATACTATTAATAAACTTCTTTTTATATTAAGCTATACAATTAAAAATTATGAGAAGTAAGCCGTGATATTATTATTTTGTTAATCGAAACACGTTACACGCCCAGGAAATTGAACTGCAAACACAACAACAACAACGTCAGCGAGCGAAGAAGGAAGGATTTCCTTTAGACGGCCAATTGAAGAAACTGTTTTTCAAATGTTGACGAACCCGTAATCCGTAGGTAATTTCTTAGGAACATATGTCCTAACTTCTAAATAATTAATTTTCTTTAGTTTGAAAATAATATCAACTTAACGCACATTTATATAAGATTCGATCGTACAGTTATATTATTCAGCAGCCAAAAAAATTCTGGATCATACAGGACGACTGCAATGACAACTGTTTTCAGTTTCAGGATCGTTGGGTTTCATAACTGCGACGGTTGTACAAGAAAGGTCAGAAACGCACTGCGCAGATTTCATGGCCTCCAATTGGTAAATTTAGGCCGGGAAAGTGGGATTGTGACAGTAGTCTCGATTGCTGAACACCACCCTGAAGTTATTCGGTACGCTCTTGAACGCCAAATGAAGAAATCAGTTGTCATCGTCTCTATAAATCAAAACCCTAGTTCTACTGTATCTGCTACAGTACCTTCACAGCGTACTTTTGATCTTCAAGGTTTAGGTGAAGCCATGCTCGGCATGTTCCAGGTTTTGGATGGTGTGGAGATCACACGTTCGGATACGTTAAGAGTCAACTTCATCCACCGTGAGAACCCACCGGTTGTTAGGGTCGAACCTCGTCGCAATATTTCAAGCTACGGTGATGTCGATGTTGAGCATGCACCACGACGACCAACACCACGAGCGCCACCATGGCCAGTCGTGGAGCCATCGGCACCACTGATATCAACGGAAGAAGAAGAGGTTTATGGTTATCCACCTGAGTTTTATTATGGATACTCTACAATTGATCATAGCCATGATCATCGGCCAGATGGGTGTTGCCGAATTATGTGAATTGAAGCCTTTGAATTTATTTGTATTCTTCATTTTTTTTTTGGTAATTTTGATCTTGTAAAGTTGTATACTTGTAATTCTACTTGTATACTTGTAATTCTACTGATCCTGAGTGCTTCAGTGTGTTAAAAAATAAAGACAAAATTGCAAAAATTGTACATATGGAATGTATTTTTTTAGGGTTTTAGTCCAAACCATAACTTTTTTTGATTGGTGGTCATTTTGAGGTAGTTTCGTTATGTTTTTGGTCCCTCGGTAAAGTGAAATGACTGTAATACCCTTAGGGTATTTATTTTTCATTTTTCTTTCAATTTTTTAAATCTAATAATTATTTTAATAATTAAAAAAGAGAGGCCCACCTCTCTCTCTCTCTCTAGAAAACTCAAGCAGAAAACGGAGGCTGTTACCCTATGTTCCAACCATGTTTCTTTCTTCTTTCTCGATGACAAGCAAGCCAAACAACTATCGATACTTGGTTTTGCTACCTCCCTCCTCTTTTTTCACTTCTCTGGTCTTGGAGAACTCGTCTTCACCACCGATCATCCATATCGTTGGCATACAAACCCACCAAATTTCTATAGGTAAAAAAACACCAGTTCTTACCAACATCCTCGTCTCCTTCCCCTCTCTCTCATCTAATATATTTATGGAGGTAAAATCGCATAGAACATTGGCACACAAATCACCGAGAATAGGAGAATGGAGGTTTGATTTTGGGTAACTGCATCGAGAAATTAATCACTTTGGTAACCAGGGTAAAGAACATGGAAGAAGATGGATACTCCCTTCATCATCATCGACCATCGATCACATGCTTCTGCTCTAAGGTATCTTCTCCACTTTTAGGATTTTCAGACACCTAATCTTTCTCATCGTTTCCCATCTAATCATCCTCAATCCAAGGGTTTTTGGAAGAAGCTGGATAACCCCCTCTTATTTCTTAAAATAATCTCCTAGCAACTTTGTTGATTTGGGATTCACTTGTCTCTTTTTTCAAAAGTTACCAATTTCTTCCCAATTGAATGGAATTGGAAGATTTGATGTTGGCAATAGTTTCTAATAACCTCGATGGGTATTTGAATTTGCAACATTCTAATTGAATCACAATGTTCTCCTTCAAGATGGAGTAACGGTTGGTAATGAAGATAGAGATTCTTTTTCTGATTCAGTAGTTGAAGTGCAGATGATTGTACCCAATCTGCTCCAGTTGAAAGTGAGCTGGTCTCCAAACAGCGGCCTAAGAACCAGGTAATGTGTTGTTTACTTCATTTTCCCTTTCATCATTTTTGTTTCCTTTTGCATTTTATATTCTTATGAGATCATCTGCTATCAGAAAAGATGTATGTTTGTTTCTTGATCGTGGGGTGGTTTGAACACAGTGATGATGATGATATTGTGAAGGCAACAAGAAGATGGTAACATGTTAGAAGGTTTTGTCGCATCTCTGGAGAGAGAGAGAGAGAGAGATGTGGGCCCAAATTAATTAATTCTTTTCTTTTTCATTTAAATTAAATAGAAAAAACATAAAAAAATATATATCATAAAGGTATTACAGTCATTTCAATTTTACGAGGGACCAAATCTACGTACAAACATGGCCAAAAGGAACACGAATCCAAAAAAGTCAAGGTTTGAACTAAAACCCCAAAAAAATAAATATCACAGGGATCATTTTTGCAATTTTGTCAAAAATAAATAATAAGTCATACATACTTTGTATTAGCCAATAAACTTTAAACTCCCTTAGTTTCTTTAATTTTTTTCTCGTTTTCTTGTTCTATCTTTAGTCACTTTAGTGGGTCCCGGCCAAGCTCCTGCTTATACTTTATGTCGAGCGGTTAAAAATACAAAATTCATAATTAGGCTATTCGGTATTAGACTGGAGGGTATGGGAGAAACTTAAGGAATGGATTGGAAACTTCCCTTATTATTTTTTTTAATTTTTTTAAAAAAAATATATTTCCTATAAATAGTATACTTATTTTGTAGGGAATTAAAAACCATAAGTTTTGATATATTTATATATATATATATATATATATATATATATATATATATATATATATATGTATATATATATATATATATATATATATATATATATATATATATATATATATATATATATATGGGAAAAGGGAATATACATTACAGCCCCACCTAAGCTTATGTACTAAACCTCTTGAAAATACATTGTTTTACTATATAAAGATTATGGTTAATGGATTCACGATTAATACTTCAAGATGTAAATTCAAGATCGACACAATAAGGTTTAGGGTTTAGAGTTTAGGGTTTAGGGTTTAGGGTTTAGATTTATGTTTAGGATTTAGGGTTTAGGGTTTAGAGTTTAGGGTTTAGGGTTTAGGGTTTAGATTTATGTTTAGGATTTAGGGTTTAGGGTTAAGGTTTAGGGTGTAGGGTTTAGGGTTTAGGGTTAGGGTTTAGGGTTTAGGGTTTAGGGTTTAGTGTTTAGAATTAGGGTTTAGGGTTTAGCTTTAGTGTTTAGGGTTTAAATTTAGGGGTTTAGGTTTAGGTTTAGGGTTTAGTAATGTTCACTTGGATGAAGTAATAAACGATAATTTAGGAAAGAAAACGGAGATGATAAAATGATAATGAAAGAAAGAAATGTTATGGAGAATGATATATTTACCAAGTGAAACCAAACCGAATATATTTAGCATGTTAAAACGACATATTTTAGAGGTTTAGTACCTAAGCTTAGGTGGGGCTGTAATGTATATTCCCTATCCCCTATATATATATATATATATATATATATATATATATATATATATATATATATATATATATATATATATATATATATATATATAATTTTGAATAGCTATATAATTTAATAAGTATTAAAAAAGATTAAAAAAACTGACCAATAAGAATAGGAGAGAGAGTGAGGGAATGAACTCCCTCACCTTTTCCCTCACCACATTTCCCTTAGTCAAGGGATGGTGTTCAGCTGAGAGAGAAAGATTTCGTCACTCTTCCCTCACCCATACCTTCCAGCCTTATGGGAAGAAGACCAGGGCCGATTCATGGGGAGTTCAGAAAGTGCCTATGATCAGGGCCTAAGAAATTATAGAGCCCAATTTTTCTTTAGCATTTACAATAGCCTATATTCTGTGGACGACCCAAAATAAATTAGATTAATTTTTTATACATGTATCAGCCGAAAGAGTGAGCGGGAAAAACTGAAATTTTTGGAAAAGAAAGGAAATGCTTCGATTTCTGTGGCATGAATTGAATTTTTCTTGACAGGCAACAACGAACAGTATTATTCTTTGCTTCTTTTAACGCATCAGTTGATTTCAGTTTCAGAGGCAATCAACAATCATAATTCTTTTTTCTTCACGAAACTCTAAAGCAACGATTTAGAAGCTTCAAGTTTCTTACCTGTTTGAGATTTTGAAATCAGAAGGTAAGATTAAGGTATTTAAATTTTTTTAGGGTCGTTACTTCTTTTTTCTCTCCTGTTTAGTTTTTTATCTCTAATTTCTGATTTTTTTTCTTTTTTTATTATTTTTTAATTTAGAAGGTTGACTATACTCCAATCAGTAATCAATTCCCAAAACCGGAGGAACAAGGATACTAGTTTCGAAAATCAGAACCCAGAAGGAACAAAGAATTAAGGAAATCAATTTCTGGATTTTGAAGGTACAAGCAAATCAATTTCTATTTTTTTCGTTTATGATAAGTTTCTGATTTGTATGGAGTAATTCAATTTTTTTTGCCATTTCGTTTCATTCATTGTTTCTGATTTCAGAGTTATGTTCTTTTTTCTTGTTGATTTTAAGGGTAAAAAATCAGAGAATTTGGGACTGGGTCTAGGGGCAAAAATCAAAAGGTATTCTATTTGTTTTATCTATCTATATGTTTATGATGTTCTTTATAAGAAAATTAGATTTTTTAATTATTTTTTATTCATATTTTCTCGAATTCTGAAGATTGAAGCAATAATTTGTTCATTTTTAATCCCTTTTTGAGGTTTACATGTTTCTGATTTCAAATTAAGCTATTATGCATTTTTATCTATCTCTACAATTCTGATATTATTTATAAGAATATCACCTTTTTTCATTATTTATGATTCCTATTTTCTACAATTAATAAGCATTGAAGTAAGAATCTGTTGACTGTCATTTCATGTTTGAAGTTTACAGGTTTTTGATTTCAGATTTTTTTTGAAGTAAATCAAAATTTAGAAGGTAAGTTATTGACTTCTGATTTTTCTAGAAGCAAATCAAAGTTTTTCTTTTCTAATAATGTAGTTTAACTTTCTAATTTGATTTATGTTTTTTTACAGTTATTTGTAGATGAAAAGTGTATTATTCTTTGCTACCTTAGTTTCAAGAGAAGGTGGATAATAGAAGCAATTTTATTTTTCTGTATTTATTTGAATGAAATTTTAAAATATGTAATGAAAATTTATGATTGTTTTGCTTAAATTTTTAGGTCTTTTAAGTTTTAGAGCCTAATTTTTGTTAAATTGCACAGAGTCTCTGAAATCTTGGGACCGGCCCTGAAGAAGACACGTAGAATCCGATGTCTCCAACTCATTCCATGATTGAACACCGTCCTCTACATGCGTATGTGTCTTGTGGTGTAAGGCTATTCATGGATGGGTACGAACACTTTCATTGGTTAGGAAAGAATGAGCACTATTTTGACTGTCGTGATGTATACGTTACATATTTAAGAAAAAATTACTAATACTTTAAAATAAAAACAAACAATGATCACTCTCAAATTTTTATCAAGTTATTACGAATCAAAATTAAAATACTCCAAATACTCAAATGATTCGTACGCGCATGTTGGTGGATGTAGGTAAACCACCTTATATTACTTTGGTGCCCAAGGTATCCTTCCTAATAAATAAAGATGTTTTTGTTAGATGTCACATTCTCATTTATTTTGTCACATGTAATTTTGTGGTTATTTTAAATTAATTTTTATTCCACATGTTATTTTATGGTTTTTCCATTTTATTAAATTTTAGATAGTGTTTAAATGCAATAATAAATACATATCAATTTCACTAATGAACTTTCATTAATTTTATTTATTTATCTAAATTATTTGTTTAAATTTAAAAGAGAAAAAAGCACTTTAATTTTTATAATTCAATATTTTCTCACTTTTCTTATAAATTTATACTTCTTAAATGTTTAGAATTTTAGATTTAGTTTTTCTTTTAAATAAACCCATGTAAACTCACTCCTAATGAACTGAATAAAGAAGAAGAAAAGAATAAGAACGATAAATTATTTGGTTAACTTTATTGTTGGAAAAAATTAACTTAAACATCCTAAACTTTATTATCACAAATGTTAAAAAAAAAGAAAGAAAGGATGTGTCTTTTTTGTTTACGGTTACGGAGGTACAGGAAAAACATTTCTCTGGAAAATATTATCCGCTGCTTTAAGATCGGAGGGTGAAATCGTGTTAAATGTTGCTTCAAGTGGTATTGCTTCCTTATTATTGACAGGAGGTAGGACAACGCACTCTCGATTTATAATCCCTTTAAATCTTACCGAGGATTTGTTTTGTTCTATAACGCTGGAAAGTGATGTTGCTGAATTGTTAAAAAAAACATCATTGATTATATGGGACGAGACACCTATGATTCATAAGCATGCCTTTAAAGCTTTGGATAGATCTTTGAAGGATATATTGGGTTGTCATCTTCGTAGCAACTCAAAATTGCCATTTGGAGGAAAAGCAATTGTTTTTAGAGGTGATTTCAGACAAATTCTACCTGTTGTTCCTAATGGAAGTAGACAAGACATCGTCAATGCTTCAATAAGTTCCTCCTATATTTGGTCAAATTGCAAGGTCTTAAGATTAACAAAAAACATGAGGTTAAGTCTTCATACATCTAATATTGAAGAAACAACCACATTTGCAAACTGGATTTTGATTATAGGTGAAGAAAAGGTTAGTGGCTTAAACGATGGCGAGGCAATTGTTGATATACCAGATGATATTCTCATTACAGATTCATCGGATCCTATTGGTTCATTAATTACATTTGTCTATCCTTCTATTGTTGAAAATGCCAATAATCCGATGTTTTTTCAAGAAAGAGCAATCCTTGCACCGAAAAATGAAGTTGTTCAAGAAATAAACAATCGTATGCCAATCGGAGATGAAAAAGAATACTTAAGTTCAGACAGTCTTTGTCAATCGGAGTTTGTACACGATGACTTTGATGAATCTTTATACTCTCTTGATGTTCTAAATGGCCTTAGACCTTCAGGTATGCCAATTCATAAATTGGTATTAAAAGTCGGTGTTCCAGTTATGTTATTGAGGAATATTGACCAGAAATACGGTTTGTGTAACGGAACAAGGTTGCGAGTTATAGCATTGGGTAAGCGTGTTATAGAAGCAGAGATTATTTCTGGAGTAATATAGGAAAACGTACGTTTATTCCAAGAATGTCACTGACCCCGTCGGATAAAAGGATTCCTTTCATATTTCAGCGAAGACAATTTCCACTTGCTGTATGCTTTGCGATGACAATAAACAAAAGTCAAGGACAATCGCTATCAAAGGTTGGTTTGTTTTTGAGACAACCAATGTTTACTGATGGACAGTTGTATGTTGCATTTCTAGAGTTAAAAGCAGAGACGGATTGAAAATATTAATTTTAGACAACGAAGGAAACCCTACCAATAAGACATCTAATGTTGTATTCAAAGAAGTATTTGGAAATTTGTGATTTGTAAAAATTATTTAGAATATTTCATTAATGTTTTTTTTGTATTTTGGGCTCAATTACATACTTATTCAATAAACTCTTCACTTATATGTGTTGTATTATTTTAATAATTCGTCGATGTTCAAAATTTTATATTATTTATTTCAAGAAACCCGTGTAACACACGGGTATTACACCTAGTTTATATTAATAAAACTAGAATCATCCTCTAATACTAAAACTTGGAAAAACAACATTCTAGAATCAAAGTAATCCTAATATAATAAAACTTTTCTTATTAACTAACCGATTAATCCAACAATCACCCCTTAATCGATTTAGTCATATCACTCATTCACAGTAGTTTTTAATCACTTTCTTCCCGAACCATCTCGACTTTTCCCGGACACACGACCTCTATCATGGTCACATCCAAAGTCCTCCATACCCTTTTGATTGTTCACAACACACGTAACATGTAACATGACATCCCGTTGAATACGTTCATTACCATCTAGACTTTTCCCAGATTAACGACCTCTCCCCCGCCAGATCCAGAGTCATCCGATTTGAACTTCCACCGCCATAATGTTCACACTGTGTTGTTTCTCCAATCTTTTCCTTTGTTCTGATCACCTTTGCTCAAAGATGCATCTCCACCGACCAAGAAAACAAAGCTACCTGCTTCATCGTTTTCTTTCAATCATGCCAAACGAACTGAATCCAAAGCCACCTGCTTTGACGGATCCTTCCTGTCCGTTTTTCACGTACCTACGTCGGTATCCCCTTATCACGAACAAGTCGAACTTTCTTCCTCACTAATCATTGTTTCCCGATTAATGTAGACACAACCCTTTGATTTTTTCTGCCTTTTGATTTCAACCGATAAACGTCTTATTCTCTTTTTTGACAACCCCGACCTAATCAAAATTGTTGCGAGAGCATTTTCCACCGAACAACAAGACAAGGTCATAACCACTTTTACCGTCTTTCATCACTCGCAAAACGAACCGAATCAAAGCCACCCGTTTTGACATCTTCCCGTCTGTTTATTCCGCACATGAGTTAGTCTCTTTCTACCTTAGAACAAGCTTGATCAAGAAAAAATGGGGTTGATGTTGAGATGCTTCAACACGCACTCAAAAACAATCCACACCTCGCTTAAACTGAACCCGGTTCCCGCGACGCCTGCCCCACAACGAAGGGCTACACTTGTCTTGAAACCGACTCTCAAACTGGCCCCCTACGCCTTCACGAGCCCTAAGCTCCGATACCAAGTGTAGGTATACCACCTTATATTACCTTGGTGCCCAATGTATGTTAACATCACCAATTCAACAATTTATATTCACCAACCATCCATACGCGACAAATTACTTCCAACAACCTATACCATAACAATTCCATCATTCCCAATTTCAAGCTTTTACAACAACTTTCTCAGCCTCAACAATTTCAAACACAACCATCTCAACCCCAAACTCAAGTCTAATTTTTTCAAACCTCAACGATGGCGACGACAACGAAAAGGTCCAAGAAACTCAACCATCGCCTAAAAGAAGAGAAAAGAAAGGAAATACTAAAGAAGTTAGTCATGGTTGGACCGAAGAAGAGAAAGTTGTGTTAATGAAAGCTTGAATATCTATATTGGAAGACAAACAAACATGCAACTCGCAATCGTATAATTTTTTTTGGCAAAATGTGTAACCTACCATATAAAACCTACGCCTCCATTGTTGGAAATTTATATATAAAGGAATTGCAAGTTGGCAATTTCCTTTGTATCCCACATTGGTGGAGAGAAGAAAATTTTGAGGGTTTATAAGCCTATTCCTTTGGTAAGCCTTCAAAGGCTTTAGTGGATCAAAGGATTGGGCCAAGCCCACGCGCGCGCCTAGCCTAGCACTAGCCGACGCCGCGAGTGCGCGAAATGGCGCGATTTAGGCGCACGACGCATCGGTCGCTGGGAGCTGAGGAGCTTTTGTTTTTGGTGAGTTCGGGTCAAGCCGGTTTGACCGACCCGGTCAAATGGTTGACCGACGTTGACTTCGTGAAGGATAAGTCATCGGGGCATTCTAGAAGGATCAAGAAATGGCTTGCTTAGAGAGCAAGTCGTCGCCCTAGGGTTTCTGCATCGGTCGCTGGGAGCTGAGGAGCTTTTGTTTTTGGTGAGTTCGGGTCAAGTCGGTTTGACTGACCCGGTCAAATGGTTGACCGACGTTGACTTCGTGAAGGATAAGTCATCGGGGCATTCTAGAAGGATCAGGAAATGGCTTGCTTAGAGAGCAAGTCGTCGCCCTAGGGTTTCTGGGGCTGGCCTGTGGGGGCCCGTTTTATGCCTTCTAGGGTTTCGATACCTATAAATATAGCCCCCTAGGAGCCATTCAGAACACACACGAATTCTCAAAGCTCTCTCCCTCTCTCTGCGTTTTTTCTTCTAGTTTCCGAGTAGTCGCTTTGTGTTTGTCGATTTCCAGTGCTGTTGGAATATCGATCTAGCTGCATTAAATCCTGGGGTTTTACTCTGTTACTTACAGCCTATCCAAGCGAAGTAAAAACCTTTAAGGACAGGAATCTGATCCGTGCAGTTGCTTCAAGATCAAGTCAGCTATCAACAGGTCGGTTTTACTTTTCTGTCTTGTGTTTAATTTGTCCAATAACAAGACAGTCTTCTTCTACCTTTCTTATAATCAGATCTAGTCGAGAAGGATAGATCTGGTTTCTGGACGAAACTTGGTAAATTTAATAATAATAATTGAATTTATTATTCGCAACTAATCGACATATAATTCACAATATTATTTGTCGGTTTCCTTGCGTGTCTTTTAGTTTGATATAGAACATCCATCTATGTGAATGTGAAATATATGAAGGGTTAATTAATGTGTTAAATTCTAACTTACTATTTAACATCTAAGCTCTTCGAATTTTATGCCGTGTTGATGTTCCGATATACAAATTGATTAATTAATTTTGCTCATGGGGACTTTGTTAAATCTGTATTTTTAAGCCCATTTTAATTTGCTGTACATCAAATATACAATATTAACTTTTTCGCGGCCTATTTTTTATACTAGTTGATAAAGTACACAATTTGTTTTTATTCCTTTATTGATAAATTTTTTGAATGGATAATCATCTTTGCATGTAGGACTATGGAGTAATCATTATATATTCTGAATCTATACTTTTAGTCTAAATAAAAAGATCACTTTATCTTTTCATTTAAACGTGATACTCCGTAATAGATATTTGCTTAATGGATAAATGAGAAATTAAATATTCATCTACTTTTCTTTTTAATTATCTGAAAATGATGATCGAAAATGATGACTAAGTGTCCAAAAATATATTTGATTTTATCAAAATTAACCATATACATAATGAAGTAAACATAACCATTACCGTGATTAATCACAAAAACAATAAACATAATAATTTACAACGATCATTCACAAAGTAATAATAATAATAATAATAATAATAATAATAATAATAATAATAATAATAATAATAAATTAGATCCCCTAACATATGTACCACATAATTTCGAACGCCATTTTGAACCCTTACATAATTTTCTGAATTCACGAAAAGATGGTTTCAACAGTTGGCATGACTCGCACTTGATTTGTTATAAACTAGTTGTGAGATCCATGTATTGCATAGTTTAATATTAAAAAGAGTTAAATATAAATGTCAAAATATTTAAGAACTTTAAATTTATAAAAAATAAGATAAATAATCAATTATTATAATGAAAATGTTTTTTATCTTTTAAATTTAAACAAAAAATTTAAATAAATAAAAAAAGAAATTAATGAGTTTTAATTTTGGTAATTTTAAAATTAAGAAGTAAGTTGATTAATGAAATTGATATTCAATTTATTACTACATTTATTGTAATTATTACATTAAAATATTATGTAAAATTTAATAAATTAGAAAAACTCATAAAATAACATATAGAAAAAAATTAGTTGAAAATAACTATCAAAATGGTATTTGATAAATTAAATAAAAGTGTGACAAATGAAAAGAAAAAAAAAAAAGAAAAAAAAAAGACTTTATTATTAGAAAGGATTAGTGAGGATTATAATTGATATGGGCTCCCTCACTCCATTTTATGCGTTCGGAACTAAGGCCCAATCCAACATCCGATTTACAATTATAGCCCAGGTCTGGTCCAAAATCCAGGTTACCATTAACAATCCATTAATCGGAATACTAACCTCACGTAACTTCTCCGTAGTCCCACATACTCACCATTTATGATTTATCCCAAAACGTAATTTACTCTCTCTTTCTCTCTTCCCCTCCTCTTTTATTTTTTATTTTTTATTTTATTTTTTTCTAGAAAGATGCGTCAATAATGGCTAAAACGATTGGTATTTTTGGTAACGACATGGTAGAAGAAACCAAGGGTTTATCCGGCCACGTATCAATTCCGTATGTGGCAGGAAATATCATTTATGCTTTATTTGCTCATACGCTGTCGTTTTCACTTGCCCACATAACCCAACTATGTTACGTACCGAATCAAGTGACGTCGATTTAAGTGGTCTTTGGTCTTTGGTCGACTATTCTGAATACTTGGTATTTTCTACTTCATATTCTTACGCTTAATCCCCTTAATCTTTTACATACTTTCACAATTTGGTTTCTATTATTGGTATTTATTAATTATTATATTACCATTGAGATTGATATCTATAATATAAATTATAAAATATTTTTTATATCTAACACACCTAAAAATAAAAAATGATGATACTACTACTAAGATTTGTTTTCGATCATGCAAATGACATGAAAACTAACATAATCGTAGAAAATAAATTTTGGAATCCTATCAACTCCAATTTCGGCCCAATACTTTATCTATAACAAATACAACTTATATCTATAACCCATATCTACCAACTCTTTGTATTTTTATCATAGATTACTCAGAATCTTGGAGTTTGATTTATATTTTTGGATCTCTTATTTATGTTTTATTTAATTTAATAACTGTTTATCTTATTTTATTTCTAAAATGAATATTCACTAGAACTAAACCTTTGTAAGATGATCAACTCTAGAGGGTCAAAATGGTTATTTTGAAGTGTCCAAATAGCCAGTTTAACAACAATATTAACTTTTTAAAATTCCAATTTTCCCCAATGGCTATATCTGGTTTTTGGGTTTTTGTATATTTATCCGGAAAAAATCAGGGGGCAAGGTTTTCTGGAATCCAACTTGTATCCAGTGGATCAAATATATCCGATTTGGATATGTTGCAATGGGTTTGTACATCTCTACACTCCGTTATAGCTGACTATTTTGATTTAATGTCTTGCATAACTAAAAATCATATATTGAAGATCGGTCAGTTCTATAATATATATATATATATATATATATATATATATATATATATATATATATATATATATATATATATATATATATACTTAAAAACACTATATGACAATAAAATTTCATCATACATAAAAGTGAATATGTTAAAGTTTCTTAATCATCAATACTGTCTGCGAGACAAAAAATTTCCTCTTCTGAAGCCTCTTTTGTCTTTCTGCATTTCTTCGACATATAAGATTTTATAAGGAAACATATTTGTTTCATGTAAAATTTACTTACAAATCCCCGGTTGTATTCATTAATTCATCAAAACCCTTAAAGATAAGATTACATTAAAAATGGAATTAAAGTTATAATTTGAGAATAATATATTATAAAATTAAAAAAGAATGTAAAGACTAAAGAGCATCTGTTGGGGTATTTCCTATATAAACCACACCTCCTGATTTTCCTCCTTCGCATCAAAGAGGCTTTTATTTCTCCAACCAATACCTCTTTTTCTAGGCGGGCTCAAACAAAAAGTTGTAACTTGTAAGGATTTAAATATTTTAGATCGTTCATTAGTTTTTTTTTTATTATTATTGCGTTTAACTCTTTTTCTTCACATATGATACAAATAGATTTACTTGCGATTATTAATTTAATAATAACAAATGGTTTAAAATGATGTAGAAACTTCATGTTCGTCCTTAGTCGATTAGGATTACCTTAGTTTCATGATTCATAGCATCAATAACTCCTCCTTTAACCTATTTTACTTCAACCATTCTTTTATTCATTTTTTCATTTACATCTCATTTAATTATAATTTCTTTAGTTGATGTTTAATGTAATTGGTAAGAATTTGAATTTAAGCTATAACAAAACAGATTTTAATTTGTTTTTTTTATTTTTTTATCCGTGTTGATTTCTTTAATAATCTGTTAATCCTTTATGTTTTTTTGTGAATGATTTATTTCATAATGTGTAACTGGGCACTTTTATTTTTTACTTTCTCGACACAAAAGTTCCTTGTATTTTTCGACTGCAGAACATATTCACCAACATCAACAATGGCCATTCCAAAGACAATCATTCTGCAAATCGATCAGTTTTGTAATTGTGAGGGATGCATACAAAAGGTGAAGAATACGTTTTGTGAACTTGGTGGTGTCAAATTGTTAGAAATGAACCCTGAGATAGGTAAATTCATCATCTCAACTACTAAACACTCAGATGTGATCAAATACGCTTTAGAGCGCACATTTTCAAAGAAAAAAGTCATTCTCTTTGAAAACCCTAAGCATCCATGTCAACCTCCTATCCATAACCACCAAAATGTGATCATTAATCATAACCATATTCATCAAGTACCTCCTTCGATTACTACCAATGCATATGATGTGGCTAAAGTGTTGGCGACAACAACTCATGCTAAAGGACTACAAAGTGTGGAGATCACACATATGAAGCTCAACTTCAACAACTTTGAAAACCGACCAAGTGTTAGATCAAGACATGCAATCAACAATGTTACTCCACCATTGAAACCGAAACATACAAGACATGCATGCATCACCTCTACAAATAATTGCAATGGCATCACCTCCACAACAACCATCTCGACTAAGGAATGACAAGCATTACTTTGACAAGGTGGGAATACCAAGCCATGAACTTCATCAGTCCCACAACTCAAAATACATCAAGTTCATGAGAATTCTCTCAAAGAGTTTCTATAATATCTTTAAGAATAAATATAGTGTTTGGGTTTCCTTTTATCATGTATTATAGCTTTGATTTCTATTTATTTTATCTTATTGTTCTTATACTTGTGATTTGGGAAGGATGCATAAAGGATGTAAGCTTCTAAATATATTTTTATTACTAAATGATAAGTATTGCTTTTTTTTAAATTGTATATAATTGCTTTCTTTTTACATTATATCTTAACAAATTAAGTTTAAACATCATGTTTTGATGCATTAAAACACCAACCATCTATCTATTTGTCATTTTTTTCTTACAACTCCTCTCATGTTAAAATTGATGGATGTTATTAATATTGATAAATATTATGAAAAATAATTTAAATCATAAGATAAAATAGTCATATACTTTGATTTGGTATATCCTCTAGATCTATGGATGTAATCTTCAAAAAAATCGGTTTTACCATACAAAAAGGCTTAGCAACGCAACTTGTTGCTCGTTTGTCTTCTTATTCGTTGTATGATGATAACTAAGATGTATTACTTCAAAGAAATTGAAATCGAACATTAAAAATGATATTTAATAGCTTTTATGTATAAAACTAAAATAAATATAATGTATGCTTTTAGTTTATCCGCAAAACATTCACTTAAGAGGGAATAAAAAATGGTTGGGCTAGTCAAATATTGACTTTTCTTTATCTAATTCGAAGCGGTTTTAAAACTGATCTGGACGAAAAAATTGTTTTGTGCGCCTGTGCTGTAGAAGTAGAATAGTTTGGAGTTTGGATTGCAATTGAAAAAGGTGCGCAAAGATAAACCAGCTATGAATTTTAAAAGCAGTCAAGCGCAAAATGAGAGTGGTTAAAAACTCATTGTCTTGACCGCGAATCTCGCTAACCGTTGAATTTTGGTAAATAGCACGCGCTCACGCGCAGCAGAAGCAGAATACGCGTCGTCTGGAATACTCACGAACATACCGCGTTTAGCTATTTCTGGGATTATACTTCTGGTTCTGGAACGTTCTTGGCTACTTCATCTATATTGCTTGCGCCCCTTAAACTTTGAGGTATTTGCACAAATGGCTGAAGAGTTTTTACTAATTTTAAAGAAAACCACATTAATGTTCATTTTCTTAAGTCAAAGTAATTGAATCTTATTTTACATTTGCAAATAGAATGCCACCTCTATGAAAAAAAAAACATCGAAATATGTGCGTTATAATTACGGAGATTATGTAATATTTATAATTTACACTCAAACTAAAATAGTTGAATAAACTACAACACTGTTTAAGAGATAATGTTGCTATTTAATAATCGTTTTTAATTATGTTTTAGTATATTCTAATTGTTTTAGAAAGTGTAGTAAGTGTATAATAAAATTAAGTAATGTAAGCAAACTCGTATTATCTAAATTAGAACTAATTGTTGCAACTAAATGCACCCCCATAAAATAATTAAATTAGCTTAAACCTACATAGAATATATCAACAATAAAATTTAATTTCATCATGTTCGGTGTTTGTTGAAAGAACTTCTTAAGGTCCTATATATGTGATTTCACACTCATATGCATTTCTGAAGACCACATAACGACGAGCAACACTTCGTTTGTACTAGAGTACTAGACATTTAAATAAATTTATATAATTGCAAATAATTTTGTATCTCAAATAAAATATAATTGTCCATCATCTTGCTAGTATATCACATGAAAAAGGTTATAAAAAAAACAAATAGATATATTCCCGTTGTATATGTCTATGTGTGGAACATAGTAGTCCACCATGCAAGTTTGACATTCAAATGACAATAATCACAAATGCTTATCATATAGGATGTTAAACACTTCTATCATGCCGATAAGAGTCAGGGTTGAACCTGAAGCAGGGTACAACCGCACAAAGTCTGTGATGTGAAAGGGCCCACAAATATTAATCCGTCATTAATCATTTGCTATCTGTTTTGCTAATCCATTGCTATCCCCACAATGGAAGCATGGCCATTGAAGAGTGGATTCAACACAGGAAGTTTAAGATTCAAACTTTGGCATACCTAAAAAGTAGTTAGTGTTTTACGATTGACCTTCCATGTAGGCCTTAAGGTGAGTTGACGCAGGCTGCATAAATGACATTGTTTGCCATTCTTTTTTAATACAAAACTTTAGGTATACATTTTTATTGTGCGTAAAGGCCTTAAAAAAACTACGGATCAACCTAGTTACGATAAGTAATACTTATAGTCATGGGACACACAATCAAAAATCAATCAATCAAACCCTAGATACATGTTTGCAAGTAGTGTACGATCTTCATATATATATATATATATATATATATATATATATATATATATATATATATATATATATATATATATATATATATATATATATATTGGTTTTGGAAACAATTGCCTTACTTAAAACACTAATTACTATAATGCCATTTCATTAAACAATTTAAACTAGTTTAATTATCAATATTTTCTCCTACGGGGTTACCTCCACAAAGCATTTTTCCTTTGAAGCCTCTTTATTTTTCTTGTCCACTTTCTTCAACATATTGGATTTTAATGTGAACTAATTTTCTTTTTAGATAATTTTCCTTTTGAATCCTTGGCGTTATTGATAAATACATCAAGACCCTCTAGAACTAGGTTAACCGTTAACTTATAAAAAGAATCAACATCTCTTATGATGATACCAAGTTATAAAATAATTAAAAATGTTGACCATAGCTAACACGTAAGGACCAATCTATTCACTTCTTCCCTATATAAACTGCACATTTCTTGGATCATTTCTTATCTTTTTCCCTCACACCAAAATAGATCTTCTTTCTTCGTCGAAAACCTCTCTCCGTTGCTGGCTGCATAGATATTTGTAAGTATTCTTAATACTTTTAGATCATTTTATCACTTTATTTCATTACATTTTTATCTTTTTCTTGATTTTTCATACACATATTTACATTTAATTATTGTTTTTAAATTAATATTCCTATTAATATAACATTTCCAAATCGTGCAGAAATTTCATCTTCATCCTTCGTCGATTAGCATTGAGTACTTAGTTTTCCGGTTTGATCAAGAACTCCTCTTTTAATCTTTTTCACTTCAATATTTCTTTTATTTATTTATCCATTCATTTTATATATAGTTATTATGGTACTCCAAGTTATAATAGACTTTTTTATTTATTCTATGATCTGTGGCATTATCTCAATATAATTTGTTGTCAACTGATTAACAGCTAATTATCTTCATCTATGCCTTTCTTAATCAATCACTTATAATTTGTTTATCTAACGTTTAATGGTTTTGGTGTCAATTGGTGTTTAATTTATAGGAAAACACTGTTTAATCGTCTCGTTTATCGATGTTGATATATTTAATCATTCATTATAACTTGTATTTATTTGTTTGTGGGCGAGGTGTGTTTAGGAAGTCAAACTTCAGATCATATTGTTCTGATCGGAGACTAATTAATTATATGTTTGAGGATTGTTATTTAATTTTCTGATATGAAACTCCTCGTATGATTCGAATGCAATTTATTATATTTACAGCAAGCATCAATGACGACCACTCCAATGACAATTGTTCTTCAAATCGATCCGTTCTGTAACTGTGAAGGACACATACATCAGGTGAAGAAGACACTCCGTGATATTGGAGGTGTCAAATTGTTAGCAATGAACCCTGAAATGGGGAAATTCACCATCTTAACTGCTAAACACCCTGAAGTAATCAAATTTGCTTTTACTCAAACCTTTCGAAAGAAAAATATCATTTTGTCACTAGAACATCCAAATCAATTGCCTGGTTTTAACAACCCAGATAACTTGATGAATATTAGTCGTCAAACTCCTGTTTCTTTTGCAACTCCTCTAGGTACTGCTGATGTTCATGATATAGCTAAAGCATTTGTGACAATGTCACATGCCAAAGGATTAAAAGCTATGGAATTCACTCAATCAAATACTATTAAGATGAACTTCACTAATCGTGATAATGATCAACCATCTACCTCTAGATCATCTTTAATTCACAATGTTCGTGATGATCATGATGGTGTTCATGTTAAATATGATGGTTTTGAATATGGTCCTCCATTGCCACCACCTCCGCCAAATACTACTAAGCCATCAGCCCCACTCATTCCTACAACTGAAAATTATGTTTATGGGCATCCTGCTGAGTTATATGGTGTCCCAAGAAGTTCAAGGTATGATGATCCACATGGCTGTTGCACCATTCTTTGAGCTAGTATGTTTGTCTATGTTTCATATTTTGTTGTCTTGTATTAGATCCATTTAATTTTCTTTTGTTATATTCCATGTATTTCAATTCTTATTATAAATTTTTGATCTTATACTTGTAATGAGTGGGTTGTTTAGTTTCAGCTATTAATGGTTGTTTGATACTTTTTCCTTTCAATAGATACATTTTATATTTGTTTTTGTTCAAACATTACCTTGTTCTCAAAGGTTTACATGGTAAAAGAGAGTTATAAAGTATTGTAATACGTACATACAAACAATTCTATTGTAAGAGATATGCAAGTAGTATGTGATGTGACTTATGCTTAAACGTATCACTTAATTTTGTATGCCTTCGAGTGAGAGATCAATTGACACATATGGCTTTACACAAACTATGACATACAAACTTAAGCTTGCCTAGCTAAGACAAATGGTTATAAAACCCAATCTACCACGTACAATGCTTTCAAACCATAGCCCTATGGTTAACAACTACAAGTTCTACTATTTTGTGCACATGTTGTAAAAAGAACATAATAATTAATGTTTTTAAAAAGCAAAAAAAAAACCACTTCAGATTTGACTAAAAACTGTTTGTCAAGAGCAAATGTTTTAGACATAACACAAGTAGTTAGTGTGTTTTTTGTAATATTTTTTTTCTATAGGGTTCTATGTGTAACTTCCTATTCTATTTATTGTATATCTCTCTACCTCTTGTGGGTATCATAGAGTCATTCCTATCATGGTATCATACGCGTGACCAATCCTTTCTCCTATTTTCTCCTACCCTCTTTGTCTTCTCTCTTCTCTCCAATGGCCGGATCATCTTCATCCGACTCCTTCCTCACCATGAACATTGTTCTTCATCTTATCTCCAATCGTCTCACTTCCTCCAATTATTTGTTGCGGAAGAATCAACTTCTCCCCCTTCTCTCTTATCAATATCTTTTGCCTCTCGTTGATAGCTCCTCCACGGCTCTGCCGTATGCAATAATCATGGATGGGAATTCTGCTCCAAACCCGGAGTTTGCGACTTGGCAATCCGCTGATCAAAGGGTTGTTATACTTCTTCACGCCTCTCTATCTGAAGAAGCCTTCTCTGAAATCGTTGGTCTCTCTATCGCTTGGGAAATTTGGGTTGCCCTAGAAGCCGCCTACAGCAACTCCTCGGTTGAACGAATCCAAAATCTTCATGATCAACTCCGACAGGTATCAAAAGGCTCCTCCTCTGTCTCTGAATTTGGGAGGAAATTCCGCTCTCTCTATGATCAATTATCAACCATTGGCCATCTTGTCACCGATTCTGATAAAATACATTGGTTCTTGTGTGGTCTCGGTGCCCCTTTTGAGAAGTTCTCCACTGCCATCAGGGCCTCGTGCACTCCTCTGCCATTTCGTGATCTTCTTGCCCAAGCGGAAGGGCATGAACTATTTCTAAAATCCATTCATGGATCCGTAACACCACCTGTGGCGTTTTCTGTCCAAACTGTCGATTCTTCATCCAGTTAGGGTCGTGATGGTCACAATTTTCGTGGTGGTAGGGGTCGTGGTCGTCGTCCCCCACACTGCCAACTTTGTCGCACGAATGACCATTATGCAAATGCCTACCCTCAACTTACCCAATATGCTTCACCTAGTCCCGACTCCCCTGCTCCTGGTTCAGATGTTGATCTTGCGCGTGCCTTTCATCCCCAATGTCATGTGACCATGTCAAGTCCTGACTGGTATGTTGACTCAGGAGTGACTGATCATATGTCCTCCTCCACTGACTCTGTCACAAATCCGACTCCTTTCCCAGGCTCTAACAAAGTTTTCTTTAGCAATGGTACAACCCTTTCTATTACTCATATTAGGCACACCTCTTTACATGGGGATATTAATTTACGGGATGTCTTAGTTGTTCCGAACCTTACCAAAAACCTTTTATCTGTTAGTAAATTGACATATGATAATGTCATGGATATCTTATTTTCTCATCCGCATTTATGCATTCAGGATCAAAAGACGAAATAGGTTCTAGCTTATGGTCGGTGTAACCAAGGACTTTATGTCTTGTCTTCCGCTCCTCACACTCTTTTTGCATCTACCAAATTTGCATTAAAAGCCTCTTTTGACTTATGTCATGCTCGTTTAGGGCATGCCTCTTATGATATTGTTTCATTTTCAAATAAATAGGGCCAGTTGTCGGTTACCTTGTAACGCCCAGTTTTGAAGCGCTTCATTAATCGGGACCATGGCCCAATCATCAGTTATCATAAGGCTTAGGGCCTTGGGTAAGAAAGGTTTAGACCCATTTAGATATGGGTGGTGTTGGTTATGTGATGATAGGGTTCGGTTTGTGTTTTAGAGCCCAAGGGTATCGGTAAACCCGTTGATTCTGGCATTTTATAAATTTTGGATTTTAATTCTGATGGTTTTCAGGCTAAATAAATTTGGTAGAAGTGTAGGGCTTCTCGTTACCTTTTCGTGGATATAAAGAACGTCGAAAGCGGATAAGGGATGCAGAAGTTATGATCATTTGAAGTCAGAAGGGTTTGGACCATACCAGGTACGCATGACATACAAGGGTGGTACGCATGGCATACACAAGATTTTGGACAAGGGAGCATTTGGGAACACCCTGTGTTCCCTAAAGGAATGTGATGCGTTCGTCAGGCTAGATTAAAACCCTAATTTAGGTCTTGGACCCTATTTAAAGACCTTAACTCACCTCCATCTGTCATTTCTTTCAGCCCCCATCCTCTCTAACCCTAAGAACCAAACCCTAGCCTCCATTTGAGTATTTCTTGAGCTTTATTGTGGTTTAAGTGTGTTTTGGTGCTTGAGGAAGAAAAAGGAGTTTCTTGAAGAGTCATTGATTGGCTTGGAGCTTTTGGAACCAAGCTTTATTCAGATAAATCTAGCCTTTGGAGGTGTAAAGTCATAACCTTGATGGTTTTCTCACATGGATTTACTTGGGTATTGAGTTGTTATATTTTGTACCTTGAAGATGAAGAAACTTTTGGATTAGTGTCTAAGTCCATAACTATTTTGGTATGTACTTGACCCGATGGTGCATGATCCTTTTGGGTTGCCTTCACCGAAACAACTTGATAGGATGAATTATGGAGAGAAAGGATTAAATATGATTTATTAATATATTATGAGAATAATATATTAAAGGAGAAATCATATTGTTTAATTAATATTAGTCAATAATTAATTGATAATTAGTTTTGTGACTAAAAGAGATTAATTAAACTGAAGGACTGGAATTGTAATTATAAGATAATTGCAATTTGGGTCATGGATTGCCTTGAATCAAGAGGTGGACAAATTCTATGGGGAAACCCATAAGGAAATCGTCCATGGGCTTGATTAAAGGAGTCTATGGGTTGCTTAGGGCTTAGGCAACCAAATTAGGGTTTCCTTGTTAGATAACCCTAATAGTCTCGCTATATATAGAACCCTTAAGGCTCAAAAACGTGGACAAGCAACCTTCTAGGGTTTTCACATGGTTTTGGCAGCCTCCATCCTCTCTCCTCTTCATCCTCTTGCTTATGGTGTTTGTGAACCATTAGAGGAGTGACACTTGTGACTCTAAGCATTCCAAAGTCAATACAAGGAGATTTGGGATTGTTATTGCTACATAACAATCAAGGTAACATTATAAACCTATTCTTATGTTAATATTGATTTCCATATGCTAGAATTAGGGTTTATAGTCTTGGATTCAAAGCATGTACAATAGAGAAACCTAGATCCAAGCATTAGGGTTTGTATGAGCACATAGGATGTCTTATGACCAAAACCCATCAGAAACTTGGTATTAAGCCTTGGTTGGAGTTGAGCTTCTAGATCTAGATTCTTCATCACAATTGCAAGCCATTAAAGGTATAAAGTTCTCATCTTGATGTTTCTTTATCATAAGATCTAAGTTAGGGCTTGAATTATGCATGTTATGGTCTTTTGAGGCTCTTTGTGAGTTTGGGTCACTCCAAGAGCCTAGGATTGTAGATCTTGCCTTTTCTGAGTTGATTTGATATAAAGTTGGAGTCTTGATGCATTAAGTCCTCTCATGCTTGAGTTATTGGTCACTTTGTGGAGTTTAAGTGCTTGAAATCATGATTGGAGCTTTTTGAGCCATGTAAAGGCTTAAAGCCTTTGATTTTATGGATTAAGTCTCTGGGGTTATGCTATTTTGAATTTTGGACGTCATGGCTTAAGGTATTAAGACCTTAGGGTGAATTTTTGGTTAAAGGTCGGGAACGCCGCACGCTAATCTCATAAACATGGCGCGTTCCAGAAAGCGGTCCTGATCCTTATTCAGGCGAAGAATGCCTAACGCTCCTCGAGGGAACACGACACGTTCGTCTGATCAGTGGAGTGTTTGGTTGTTGGGATGGGACTTAACTTTGGTTGTAGGCCTTGCTGTTTGGGCCTTTAGGTCATCTGAGATTTGTTATTCGACAAGGAATTATTGGGTTTAGGATAAGGCCTATATGGGGGTTGGGCCCAATTTGGAAAATTAGACAATTCGTGGGCTTTTGTGGATCTTGTAGTTTTGGGCTTGGGCCTCAGTTTTGGTTCAAGTTGGGTTAGGGGTAAAATGGACATTTTACCCAAGTATGGATAATGGATCATAGTTTGGAACCCAATTGCTAATTAGGTATTATCTTGGTATTGATAGTTCGGGAAGTCGTTAGGGCATCAACTAAGGATTTCTTTCGGTGAACTTCTACATTCGAGGTGAGTCTCCCTTCGTGAATGTTACGAGTCGAAGGCACCAAGGCCAACCCTTTATTTATTGGATAATATGATGGTTGTTTGTGTGATAATTGTCATTGTTCACGTATTTCTTGATGATCATGTGATTTATGTATGTTAATATGTGGTAGTGGTAGGGGTGAAATAGACCCCTTAACCGTTGGAAATAGACTGGAGGGTAGGCCGGGCACCCATATATGCCTGACAGGGTAGTTCGAGCACCTAGATATGCTCGGCAGGGTAGGTTGGGCACTCAGATATACCAGTATGTTTGTGTTGTATGTGGTATGGTGGGGGGGAAACTCACTAATCTTTGTGCTTACTGTTTCAGTTTGTGTTTCAGGTACCTCCGATTCAAAAGGGAAGGGGCCTGCTTATCACAACGCACACACTTATTTTTTTTTCCGTAACTTATGGTTTTGGGAATCACTCTGATAATTGTTTTAACTTGGAATACCTTAATGTTCGAATAAATGTAAATGGATGTTTGAATCTATATGTTAAAAATGAAATTTTTATCCTTGATTTTTGGGATGTTACATACCTCCATTTTACCTAAACCTTCCATGTGCTCTTCTTGTCAGATGGCGAAGGCACATCGGTTACCTTTTGTAAAAAATGATAAACGTGCTATGAAAGTTTTGGATATTATACACTGTGACCTATGCGGCCTATCCCCAGTTTGTTCTGTTGACTCTTATCGTTATTATGTTTCATTTGTGGATGACTTTTCTCGCTTTACGTGGTTCTACCCCGTAAAGACCAAGTCCGGTTTTTGTGATATATTAGATGTGTTTCTCAGGTTTGTACAAACTCAATTTAACACCAAAGTAAAAGTGTTGCAAAGTGACGGTGGCACAGAGTTCTTGAATCACAAGGTCCTGTCTTTACTTGACCATAATGGCACGTTTCATCGTGTCTCTTGCCCCTACACTCCCGCTTAAAATGGTAGGGTGGAACGTATGCATCGGCATATTGTCGAAACCAGTCTTGCAATGATGTTTAATGGAAATGTTCCTCCCGAGTATTAGGTTCATGCATTTAGTTATGCGGTTTACATTATCAATTCACTCCCCTCATTTGTGTTACGTAACAAACCCCCATATGAGTTGCTTTATGACACACCGCCCTCTTATGCTCACTTTTGCCCATTCGGGTGTCGGGTTTACCCGTACTTACGAGACTATGCGAATCACAAATTTTCTCCACACAGCCTTCCTTGTGTGTTTATTGGATATTGTTCTCAATATAAGAGTTTTCAATGTCTTGAGCGGACTACCCAATGAATTTTTATTATTAGGCATGCTAGGTTTGATGAAACCTCCTCTCTATTTATCGACAACATTGTGGCTTCTTGGGTACATATGCTCACTCTCACCCACTTTCACGATGCATCGCTCCGTGCTCCTATATCATGAACCATCACCATAGCATCGGTACCTTCTGCCTCATCATCACCATGTAATCTCTGTGTCAATCCACCACATCTTCCGATGCTTCCGATCCCGGCTCCAACACGAATCCCTCTGGTGTTCCCTTATCTGACGATGGTACTACTCACTCTGACACCGATGATACTTCATTCACTGGAAGTGTCGACTCGTCTGCGACCAACGCTGCTCATGCTGACGGTCCACCATTGGCTGCCTCACCACCGTCAACTCCACCTATTCCACCTTCTCACCCGATGATCATACAGGTGAAAGATGACATTTTTAAACTAAAACATCAGGTGGACATAGCCAACTCTCTGTCTCATGGGCTTCTTGTAGCTTCTTACACTTCTAATGATCCAAAAGGGTACAAAACTGCTGCTCGTACTCCTCATTGGGTGCATGCCATGAAAGATAAACTTGAAGCTCTATGCTACCGCAACACTTTTACCCTGGTTCCTCGTTCCCAGAATCTCAATGTTGTCGGCAGTAAATGTATCTTTCGCACCAAAATATCTCGCTGACAGGTCGGTGGGTCGTCACAAAGCCCGTCTTGTTGCACAAGGTTTCAGCCAGATTTCGGGATTGGACTACTCTCATACATTTAGTCCTGTGGTTAAAGCGTCCACTGTTCTCACCGTCTTATCTCTCGCTATTGTGCACAAATGGGATCTTCACCAACTTGATGTTAACAATGCTTTTCTAAACAACTCCTTAGATGAACCTGTGTACATGGAGCAACCACCGGGTTTTCACGATGCTAGATTTACTAATCATGTATGTCATCTGAACAAAGCCCTCTATGGCCTCAAGCAGGCCCCGCGTGCATGGTTTCATCGGCTTAGGATGTTCTTGTTGGCAAATGCGATTGTGTGTAGTCGGGCTGATCCTTCTCTTTTTGTGTTCAAAAGCGATGCTTCCATTATATATTTGCTCCTCCATGTTGATGACTTAATCCTCATAGGTAATCAGGCATCTGTAATCCATTCGTTTGACGATAAATTGCATCTCGAGTTCGCCATCAAAGATCCTCGGTTGATTGAACTATTTCTTTGGACTTGAAGTTACTTACACTATCGATGGCCTGTTTCTTGGTCAATCCAAATATGCTCATAACACCCTCAAGCGAGCTGACATGCTAGATGCTAAACTGGTCACCATTCCTCTTGCAGCAAATGCGGTCTTTGTCACTACTGGTTATTCTTATGGTCACCCTACTCACTATCGCTCTCTTGTCAGTGCGCTTCAGTATCTGAAGATTACATGGCCCGATATATCATATGCCGTAAATCAAGTCATCTAGTTTCTTCAAGCACCGACCATCTCGCATTTTCAAAGTGTCAAACAGCTTCTTCGCTATGTCAAGATCACCATGTCCTTTGGCCTTACCCTCTCTCATTGGAAGGTTCCCTCTACTCTCATCGGGTTCCCGGACGCTGACTAGGCTCGCTGTCTTGAGACGCAATGTTCCACTTATGGCTACTCCATCTTTTTAGGCATAATCTTATCTCGTGGAGTGCTAAGAAACAACCTACCATCTCCCACTTTAGTTGTGAATCTGAGTATCGGGCGATGGAAAACACTGCCACTGAACTAGTTTGGCTCACTCACCTGTTGCGTGAGCTCCATGCTCTTCTGGCTACTCTCCCCACTTTACTATGCGACAACAAAAGTGCCTTGTTTCTCATACAGAATCATGTCTCTCATAAGCGTACCAAACACTTGAACTTGACTACAACATTATTCGAGAGCTTGTCTCTTCTGGGAAGCTTCATACTAATTTTGTTTCTACCATGCTTCAGGTAGCTGACATCTTCACCAAGAGCCTTCCTCGACACCAATTTAAGTTCTTCTGAGGCTTGCTCACCATTTGTCCTCCGCCATTCAGCTTGAAGGGGGATATTAGACGTAACACAAGTAGGTAGTGTGCTTTTTGTAATTCTTTTCTTCTATAGGGTTCTGTGTGTAACTTCCTATTCTATTTATTGTATATTTCTCTACCTCTCGCCCATTCTAAACAAAGTACAAGCATCCAAGTCACTCTAATACACAAATTATGTTGAATTTTAACTATGGCTTCTAACATCAACCTTAAATTATAAATGATTTAAAACAACTTGGAAAATTTCTTTAAACAATACTTATGTAGATTGCATTATTGCACACCATTCTCTACTAAAACGTTGTTTTCATTTGGATTGAAACCTTGTATGATTTTTCAAAATACTCAAAATCCCTCAAGTATGAGAAAAAAATACGGTTTACCCTACGTTCAAATTTATGTTGTATTTGAGAAGTTTTTGTCATAATTGGCTTTTATCAAAAAAAAAAAAATTAGAACATCGGGATTATATAGAAACCCCAAACTAGCAAGACATTAGAGAAAAAAGTTAAAACAAAATTAGGCATTAATTGACTTTTACCAGGTTTTACCCTTCATAACCGGTCACCCATGTCATGTATGAAGCGCATGTGACATAATTAAGCCGAGTAGGATGCCATGTAAGTGAGATGTGGCCAAGTATTGGTCTGTGTGTATTATCTCTTGTATCATGTATGTATGTGTTGTAGGTATTAATCTAGTATAGACAAAAGAATGGTTTTGATTTTTTTTTTATAGATTTGGAAGAGATTATTGGAAAAAGCTTATTAACAAGAGAGTTTTTTGAGATTTAATTTGAAAACGCAATTGGTGCGCTGGGATAGTGTGGAGTGTACATGATCGTGGTGGCTTGCAACCGTGGCCATGAACACTTACTTTGTAAGTACTCCAAATGACCTACTTCTAAAGGATCCACCCGGTAGTTTAAATGACCGCAAGAGAACATTGTCTTTGCAAGTCAATTTCGTATATTGCCCGCCTAATGTATATTAATTTCTCTTTATTGTTTAATATTCCTTATAATAGAAACCATATGATACGTGAACAAAATAGATGCTACAAACTCCCAGTATGGGATGTCACCAGCCCATGTCTTAAAGGAACAACACCGGCCCACACATCTTCCCAACATCTTCTTGAAGAACAAAATTTTATATCGAACATAATTTAATAAAAAATGAAATTCTGTTAAAAAAATGCAACAATTGTTTTATATTCTTATGCTTGATTTATTTTTTCCTAGTTCCACACAACATTTAAAATTCCAAATCCATTGTGATTTTATTAAAAGAAACATTAAATTTTTGTTTGTATTTTATACATGCCACATAAACCGAAAACAATATGAAAACAAATATTGCATATAATAAAAACAAATATTTCAATAAATGATTAGTTAACATAAATATATTTATTTTTTAAAATGCAATATATCCTATTGAAAATACAAACTAAACTCACATGGATATATATAACACCCTTGTGTGAATAAATCTAACTATCTTCAAAACAAAAGTGAGACTACCACCAATTACTCGAAGTTGAAAGAAAAAGTTGTAAGTAATGCCCTTTAACTAATTAATTTTGTTTTATTTTTTATTTATTTTCTTGAACCTTGTGTACAAGGAATATGATATTCTACATTTAAATAAAATCTTGGTTATTTTCTTTGTTCAATATGTTTAAAAAGAATTCGATTAATGTATATTCAACTTTGTTTTAGAACTAAAAAAAAAACTAACTTTGTTTTAAAACATTTCTTATAATTTGTTTGGTTAATATAGATGTATGTTTTAAATTTTAATTGTTTGTGTTACCTTTTTAGAAAACATCAAACATGACGACTCCGATTAAATATACTTTTCAAATTGATTCATTCCATGATTGTGATCGATCCGTACGAAAAGTCAAAAAGACACTTTTTGAACTTGATGATGTTATAGTAGTAGCAGTGAACGCTAATAATGGGGAAGTCACCGTCATAAGTACTTCTCAATCTCCTGAAGCAATCAAATCTGCTCTTGAGGGTGCTTTTCCAACAAAACAAATCTTTCTATTACAAGAAACTGTTCATCAAGATCCACCATCTACTCTTCATACACAACAAAACCCTGATCAAAGTTCGTTTGATCTTGCTAGTGTGGCTAGATCATTGCCAATTGCATCTGATCATGTTGATGGGTTACAAAATGTGGAGATTGAGTGTAGTAGGATCAACCAATCAAGTACTTCTACTTCCGCATCTGCAGTCAACAATACTCATCCGGCACAACCATCATCAAATATTCAACAATCACAGAACTATAGTTGGATTTATGAAATTGAAGAGATAGATAATGATTAACTCAAGATCAAGATTATAGCTAGTTATCCGACTATATATATTAAAGAGAGTGAACAAGTTTATATAATTTTATGTTTTTTTTAATATGAATAAGACACAACATGCAATAAATTAATTAGATTAAGACAGAATATAACATTATATATGATTTATGATGATTGGAATTTTCTCTCTTTCCTCTATAACATAGTAATCTCCCATGTTTGATCCAATTGACCGATTGCCATTTATATTACATTGAGCAATATTGGTTGGTTGAGGTCCATATATATATATATATATATATATATATATATATATATATATATATATATATATATATATATATATATATATATATATATATATATATGTTTGATCCAATTGACCGATTGCCATTTATATTACATTGAGCAATATTGGTTGGTTGAGGTCCATATATATATATATATATATATATATATATATATATATATATATATATATATATATATATATATATATATATATATATAGGCTTAAGGTATTTTGTTTAAAGTAATTATTGTGTTATTGTATTCATAAATGTGAGCCAATCAAATTTACTTATTTTAAGAAAATGATTAATATATATTATTGAATTAAATATAATTGAAAAAATCATCTTAATTAATTACAAGGGTAATTTAGTCAATTAATATAGATTTAATAAAGGAAAATTGCAATTTTTTGAAGGGATCATAGATTCTATTAATTTTAAAAATCCGATTTTACAAATTATAATTCTTTTAATTCAGACATTCTGATAGAATATGTTTATGAGTATATTCAAAAATAAAAATATTCTTGAACCTATTTCTTTATCATGAATTTAAAAACTTCTAGTAGAATAACAAATTCTTGAACAATCAATTGAAGAATAAAAACAACAAATACATTATTTTCTATAAAATACGGGTAACAAGTTAATAATTACATCAAAATCTAACAACGACTAATACATTATAAAAGAATAATGTGGTCCGTTTCAATTTTGTGGTCCGTTCTTCAAGCATCAACTTCTATGATTCCAACAGAATTGGAATTCGTCATTCCATTCCAACAGAATTGAAATTCTTGATTTCAATCCAATAGAATTGATAGAATACTATAAAACGAAGAAATGTTCATGATTATCATAAAAAGCATTCTTTTCTGATAGAATACTATAAACAAAGAAATATCATTCAGTTGAAGCATTTTAGCGAACACTTGGTGTGCATCAAAACAACTTTCAATTTCCTGTAAAAATTAGACAATAATAACAAATTCCCAATTCACCAAAAAGATTACACCTTGAAAGAATTAGACAATAAACCTAAACACATCCAAAGTTTCTTTGATTTCTATAGATATAGTAAGAAAATTACTAATTATTTAAATTGAACTTGGATGTGCAACCTGAATCTTCTTCCTGCTTCAAGATTCTTGGGGACATTAGCAGCAGAATCCATCATTTTTAAAAGTAAGTGCAACCGCTTCACCTGCTCGTTCTGTAAGAAGAGGTTAAATTATGTTGTCAATGAAATTGAACTTTTTTATAAAACTCTATAAAGGTCAAAATCAACTTACAATGTCGGGATCTCTAGGCCATCCGATATTGGCAAATAGGCGTCCTTCATTTCTTGCCTTTGCTAATATATTCCATGTATCAAGCTGCTCACTGAAAAATTAAAACCCCGCTATAATTAATCTCATATAGAAGTAAAACATTTCATGATTTAGGTTTAGGGTGTAAGGTTTACACAGCATACCTTAGATTTCGACCCACCTTTCTCATTCGATTTCAACATAGAGGCTTCAAATCCGATTGCAATCTCATGAACAGCCCCAATCGATTGCGAGATTGTGACATTCAATTCCAATCGATTCCGACTTTGAAGTATGATACTCCGATTTCAATTTTGATGAACAGTTCTAATTTTTGCTTATGAATAAAATTGGTTTCGCTTTATGTGTCTTCAGGCTAGAGACGAACCTTTCTTCTTCCTGTCAAAGACAACAATCGAACGCCTTGTGGATCGGTGTTGTCCCGATGCTTCTTCCCTCCGCACCTCCTCGCGATTTCCAAACTATCACAGAAGCTCCGTTGACATTCCATGTTCCTTCGTTTCCCTTACACTTAGCGTCTTCCCTTCACACACTATGCCGGAACCGGGAGAGAAGCAGCCGAGAGCTGCTTGATTGTGAAAGTCAGCTTGATGTTGGAGACGGCGTTTCTTTACAACAATTTATTGTATTGGGTCTACAGCTAAGGATCGGTTGTTTATGGACTGGAGACGAGGTCGATTGTAGGGTTTTAAACTAAATTACTAATTAAAAGGGATGAAGATACCTAGGTAGCTAAGTCAATGGTTACCATAATTATAGGCTATTATTTGTGGTAACTAATTATCAAATTACCTATTTACCCTTATTTATTTATTTAATTATTTATTTTTATTTTAAATTTTGATTGACTCACATTTATACATACAATAACATAATACTTACTTTAAACACCTGAACCTATCTCTCTCTCTCTCTCTCTCTCTATATATATATATATATATATATATATATATATATATATATATATATATATATATATATATATATATATTCCTTTCTTTAAGGTGTACTATAAATTGACAAATCTCGAGCTTTTTAATGTTATGCTAATTTCTTACCTTTTATTGCTAAAACCTTTAGGAATAAATTAATTTATATACTTTGGCCTACATATAAATAATTGGCTAGTTTTATTTGGAGGACAAAAAGTTACTTAATTTTTGAGAGCTCGTTAGATCTCTAACAACTGATGTTGTATATAATAATTAAACTTCTTTGTCAATTTTCTCGAAGGAGCACATAGTTATATCACATATATTTATAGATGATTTGCATACAACAAATTTCTTCTATACATAAAAATTTATATTTTAAAATGTTGTATTGTACAATCCTTTAAAAAAAAATTGTTTATGGAAAAAAGTGTTGTGTATTAATCACTTTCATTACTGAGGCTCACTTTTTAATCCCATGTCAACCTAATACAGCCAACCCTTTGGCCTTATATTGCATATACAAGTATACATTGTATTGTACAATTATGTTTAAAGATGATGAGAAACACTACAATCAATATTGCATCAAAGATTCTCCGATCCTTCTTTTCTTTTTTTCTCTCGTAAAAATATCCTCTATCTTGGCTGCATCCTTCCTCGCACTAACACCAATTTTGGATCAATATGATGAGCATGCCATCTCACCCTAACTTTAGTTTTCAATGTCACCAACATCAAATCCTATAAACCTCTTATGCTAGATCTCGATCGTCTCAACTTTGATGTGTGATGGGAGCTCTCCTCCGTTCATTGCATTGGGTTTGATGTTATTGAAAACATAAATGACATCTAAAAAAGATTCGGACCCAAAACTTAAGGATCCTGATTGGCAAAAAGTTGACACGGTTTCTAAACTTTGGATCTACGCACCATTTCTAACATGGATGAGTTTCAAATATGATCATCAGTTTTGAATGGGTTCTTCATGTTCAAAATAATATTTGCATCTAAATGAACTACATACATATGTTTTATAGATTATTCTACTATACAAAACATGCTAATACACAAAACCAACAAATACAAAATTAAATTTAGCACGAAGAAGTTTGAAACTAATCAAAAAGTTTTCCACTTGTTTTTCCTGAACAAAACCCTAATTTGAAGGAATAACAAGTTAGGTAAACTTTAAACTGGTGAATACATAAATCAACCTCTCATCTTTCTTATTATTATCATTGATTTATATCTATGAAAAATAAAAATGAAAACTTATTTAAATTTACGATTAAATAAATATGTAAGTACACCCTAAATTAAATCCTTGGTTGATTAAGAGTTTTTATTTAAGACAAAAAAGATTAGAGTATATTATTTGTATTTTAGCATGTTCATTTATAACACGTTGGTATACAAGGTTAGGGAATTCAATATCGAGCCACTACATAGGTTTATAATTTACTTCTTAAAAATTAATTCGATAATCATAGTGGCGCAATGGAAGCATTATGGGCCCATAACCCATAGGTCCCAAGATCGAAACCTGGATATGATAAGAGTAGCTTCCGTTTAGTTTTTTACTAGTTTATCCATGCATACATCTAGGACATCATTTCACATATTTTCCATTGTACTTCATTAGTTGGTTTCTTTACCATATACTAGTAACCAACTAACAAACATTTCATTATCCGAAAGTCTAAACAATTAATTTGTTGGATATAATAACCTAATAAAATAAATTTCAAAATTTCAAAAAGAAAGATATATATGATTATATTTATATTCCAATGCATTTGACTATTGTATGTCCCAAATCTGCTTGACGTATCAATCAGATCCAATTGATGGTGCAGAATCCCAATCAATTAGATGATGCAAGATCAAAAGAAGAAGAAGAAGAAGAAGAAGAAGAAGAAGAATAAGAGGAATCTAATGTATTGATGATTAGAATGAAGTTCCTTACAAGAGATTCACACACAAACATGCACCTTCTCTCTACTTTCTCTCTCTAGTCGTCTACTCTCGCACATGCACTCCTCACCTCCTATATATATGGCACATGGGCCGTGAACAGGTTCACGGCCGTAAACACCCATTGGGTCATGAACACATCCAACCACATGGACCGAAAACCCGATTGCCTAGAAAAGCAAAGTATAAACCATATTTTAGACCCAATAATCTCCCCCTTGGTTTATAACTTTCTTTTCTAATTAACCCAACAAACTCCCCCCTAAAAATGTAGCTGGCTTTTCTTGTCAATCTTTATTTGGAGCTTGGCTTCAGCTTTAATCTTCAATTTCTTCACAACTTCAAGATGAATTTGATGAATCTTCAATAAAAGACTTCATCTTGAGTAGCTGGGCATTTCTTCAAAATTTTACTCTGAACGCACATTGGGTAAGGAGGCTTGATATAGAGATTCTTGAAAGATTGTGCTTTCAGCATGAGAATCTTCAGAGAGAATGACAGAGAGACCTAATCTTTTGGATCACTTCGGTAGGTACAAGATAGCAACAAATCGATTGAGGAGGCTTCAATGCAATCTGTCACATAATCTTCAAGAACAGCTTGACCTTGCTTCTAGGGTTGAAAGATTGAATGTTGAAAGGATAATCTTCATTTCTTGTTCCTTCGAATGAGAATTCTTCAATGATCACGAATGAAGCCTTGGCTCAGAAAATCTCGATACAATCTCCATAAGTCTCATCTACATCTGAATTCTCTTTTCAAGACATGGAAAATTTGATATAAAAACAAAACTAAAAACAAAGTTAGCACACAATATTTTTTGGATTTTTTTTATATTTTCTGAAAAATAAAACAAAAACAATTTTTTTTTTTTTTGGATTTTTGATTTTGAACAAGAACTAAAAAAATAATAACACTATTTTTGGAATTTTAATTTTTTGAATTTTTGTTTGATTTTTGAAATTTTTAATTCTCCCCTTAAATTTGTATATAGACGAAAACTATGAACAAATTTAACAAAAACAAAAATATTTGGGATCAAAGTTTTTAGACAGCCTCAATCTGTTTATCGGTACCTCCCCCTTCATGAATAGATCTGGTCAATCGTCAGTATTGTGGTCCACTTTAGCACAAAAGACTGTGACAGATTTAGGACATTCTACAAATGACACGACATTTGACCCTATGTTCCTAGACATAATTCCTAAGGACCATTCATCTGACGACGACCAAGGATATTGTTGTCCACCTAAATTGAGCAGCGAGGTCTACAGACAACCTATTAATTGTTCAATTTTAGATGTACTAGAACATGTTTCCCCCTTCCTGATATACCCCAATAATCAGGGAATTCCAAAATACTCCTTACTTTAGATGAGCAGACAATTAGTAAGGGAGAAGTCAGATTTAGAATGCATATGTTGTACACCAAGGTGGATCTCTTCCAATCAAGTAGAGGGTGAAACATATGACTAACCAGATTTAGAGGGATTGAGAAGTAGAATGGTGCATATGCTGTGTACCAGGTTGGATAATACAATCACGCAAAGGAGACAGCATATGCCTAACAGATAGAAAGAATTGCATATAAAAAGAAATGCGGTGAGATAGAATTGCATATGTTTCAATCCAGGTCAGATGTATTTCAATCATGCAGAGGAGGCAACATACAACTAACAGAAAGAAAGCAAGAAAATAACCTTCTACAGACCTAATTTATCAGAATTCCTCGGTCGCCCCGTCAATACAGGAATTAAGGACAGAGTCCGTACATCGAGGAAAAGTTAAACCATGGTTCTAGATACAGATTATTTAGTGTAATCTGCAGATTCCCATGTATATCTCCCTGTTCAACCTACGCAAGCATCTTATTGTCAAGCTAAATGGATCTATCTAGGTCAAGATTTGCCAAATCTCTAGATTCATTAAGTTCAGATGTACCTAGTCAAGTCCATTTAAATCTTTCGTGCCTACCAGCGCATTGAACACAGAGCCTAGACTGGAGGGTTTTGAGCATTCTAACACTCCTAGGTGTACATGCAGCCCTAGAAAACCTTGGATCTATGTTTTTTCTAAATTACATGCAGAATTGATTTCCATGGTTCATAATCCTATCTAGCATACCCCAAGTGTGATGCCTCAAATGTTTCACACAACACCAAGTGCTTTGGAATGACTTTGAGAGATATGTAGAACACTTGAAAATCAGCCTAACCCTCTTGCAACTTCATGTAGCCGATTTTGGTTAGTTTCATGTTCTTTATATAGTGTGTCACATCTAAGGTTACACCATGTAAACCCTAATGTGGCATGACTCTTCATTTCCATGACCCATGGGTTTGTAACTCCCATGGAGCGTCCTATGGGTCTTAGCTCATCTTGATAAACCATGAAGCCTTAAGCCCACTATACAAGTTATGGATGATTTACATAATCAACCCATATATTTAATTAGTATTCTTTTGATCACTTAATTAATTCCAAATTAATTCTTGATCAAAACTAATTAAATAATACTATTAATATATTAGAACTTATAATATATTAATAAACCACAAGTGTTATTTCTCTCATTTAGTCTATCCAAATGCATGATGCCATACAACCCAAATGGACCATGTTGGGTCGGGTCAAGTACATACCAGATATAGTTATGGACTTAGACGCCTTATCCAACATAGACAATTCAGATTCAGTCCCTTACACATGTTTAGATTTCCCGTTATCACTTTCTTGATATCACTTCCCAACAGACATATAAGAAAATAAAAAATTGTCTTCAAAACGAATCAGTTTAAGATAAACTCAGGAGTATCGAGAAGAAAACTCAAACCGTAAGTCACCGATTGAATTTTCATCCAGAAGGTCTGAGATCAGCACGTATAATCTCAGAATAGATCAAAAAATTATGCGCATCGTTAAGCACAAACCCTATGTGTGATCCCCTCCTTTCTTCCTTTCCCGCAAAGGACACATACTCTCAAACAAAGTTCTGAGTGTTGCACAGTTGAGAGATGCCTCGTATCATGTGCCTGGAACAGCCACTATCAACAAACCAAAGTTTGATGATATGCCTCCATAGTTGCTCCGACACAGAGCTGGATTAGTTGGTCTTTGGTACCCAATCTATTTTGAAACTGGGTTGACCTTTGTCATCAACGCACGATACGCTCTCCCATGACATATCCTGCTTATCACATACAGAAAGCGAATAAATGTTAGAATCATTAGACGATTTGGGATATTGAACCTTTGGTACCCATGTATAGTTAGGTTTAACCCATTTTTTTTCGATCGTATGAGTGCCTTGATACTTGTTTTTGAACATGAAGTCGGCTGCCGAGATGACTTTAACCAAACCAGTCTTGGCTTCACCAGATCATCTTTTGGATTTGGCTTCTTGGCTGACAATCCCTTCTTGTTCTTGGGAGTTAGATTCTTGGCCTTGTGGTTTTGATTCTTGGCCTTCTGCATTCCAGTCACCATTGTGCGATTGTGCCCTCGAATGATTTCTTTTGGATAATCTCCCACTTTACGCGTTCTACCAACCTTATGCGTAGTAGGGAACGTATGCGCGATTTGGACAGTTTCAGACAATGTGTCGAGGTGTTCGACAGTGAAAACATGTCTTTTTCTTCACATAGGAATTGTTTCTTCCTGCCCCTGGTGGCGTGCCCTTGCCTTGTCTCTTATTGTTCTTATAAGCATACATGCAGCAAGCTATCTGTTTTGCTTGTTTTGGTGGCCTGTATTTGTCAACAATAAGTGTATTAGAGGTGACTAAATTAGAAGAAACAAATTCAGAGTTCAAGGAGTTATTTGTTTGACAATCAACAACATCAACAAAATTAGAAGTAGTTATGTTCTCCTTGTCCTCATCTTTTGCTACTTTACCTACACAGGAAGTAGAAACATCAATATTCTTCACCTCAACACCCTCAGTTGTCCCTGATTGTTCAGTCTTAACTGAAGTTGGTGCAGGTTCAGGGAGTGGGCCAAACTGATTAGGTGTCTCTTCCTCATTGGTCTCAAGGGGTGTCTTATAGTTGTCATTTAAGGGAGGTGGAACACTGTGATACCCTAACCCCTTAGATTGATTATCTTTGAATGTTAATTGTTTTTCAATCATTGTTGCCACTTTCTCACTTGACACATCGAATTTTTTAAAGTTAAAATTAGCATTTTCAAAACGTATCTTCAATGTGTTAAGTTCCTCAGTGACAACAACAAGTTCTTTCTGAAGATATCTATAATTGACACACTTGTTGCTATAGTCCTCCTGTAGTTTCCTGAAGTCCTTAGTCTTGGCCTCTAGTTGTTCTTTCAATTGTTCCTGGCCTTTCCTAAGTTGTTACCACTCCCATTTAAGGTCCCCCGTTCTCCTTTTTTATTAATTCAATTTTCTCACATAAAAATTTAACAGTGTTAATGCAAGTTTGAGAACAAGAAACTCCATTGACCGGAATGTTTGAGGAACTAATTGTTTTTTTTTAAATTGCCCTTTGACTTAAAAACTCAAGAGTCAACCTTAAAAGTCAAACATTGAAATTCAACCTTAAAAGTCAAAGTCAAAAAGCTAAATTTGAAATTTTGAAAGTTAAACGAGAAAGTCAAAGTTTAAAGTCAAAGGTCAAACTTGAAAGTAAAAGTCAAATTTGTAAGTCAAAAGTCAAAAATAAAAGCCAAAAATTTAAAGTCAAAACTTTTGGTTGAAAATGAAATTTGAAATTTTGATTTCTGGCCAAAAAGTGTAAAAAATGCGAAAGTAAGGGCGAAACAGCGAAGCCTTTTGAATTAAATCCGGAAAGAGTGTAACATCTAGCAAGCTAGATGAGTTGGAAGGGTCATTGGTTGATTACACAAGGGACCCGGATTCAATCCCTGGCAATCCCCAAAACGTTGTTGAATAATCGTTGAAGCAAGGACGCTGGACGAGAACCGAACACGCTGCGGGACTAACCGCGAACCCGAGGCGAGGACCGTGAACGAGGCAAACACTGTGAATGAGACTGCAGGCCATAAACCCTTGCACCGAAAACCACCGAGGATCGGCTGTGAAAGCTTCTTCGGAGGACCGTGAAAGCTGCTTCGGACGCGGCCGTGAACCCTTCTTTCGAGGTCGTGAACTCTTCTTTGTTTGGCGAAAAAATGACGTTTTTCATCATTTTTTGCTCCGAAACTCAATCAAAAACTCGTTTTTATGAAAAACACAAAGAAAAAACCCCCACTATTTTGCCAAGATCTATCCAAAAACGCAAAAATCCTTCAAGAAGAAGATCAAAAATGCTCCAGATCTGCCAAAATTGATTGATACAATCCAAGCTCTGATACCAATTGTAAGTCCCAAATCTACTTGACGTATCAGTCAGATCTAATTGATGGTGCGGAATCCCAATCAATTGGATGATGCAAGATCAAAATAAGAAGAAAAAGGAGAAGAAGAATAAGATGAATATAATATATTGATGTGTAACGCCCGTAGATCCGGGCTAGTCAATTTAGAGGCAACAGGGGTCGAAAACGACTTTTCGACAAAAGATTATTAAGAATAAATAATCTCAACCAAGTTTTTAGTATATGTTACAAGGTTTCCGTACATATAAAGAGCGTCGAAATCCGAGTTATAACAAAGAAGTTATGACCCGTCGAAGTTTCGCGACGGAACCGACACGATACCGGGAGGCGTAAATAGTGAATTTACGATAGAGCGAGATTTAGCCTTAGCGATCTAAATGAAAGTCGTAGTATATGTTAAACCGATAGTGTGCATAAAAAGAACATCCAAATCTGACTTCGTATGAGGAAGTTATGATTTTTCTAAGATTTAGCAGAGCAATGCACAGCCCGAAATCTGAATTTTAGATCGGTCGATTTTTAGCCAAAATATTCTAAACGATAAATGAAGATATCGTTAATAGGAGTTAAACGATAAAAAGAAAGTAAAAAACGGACCTCGTATGCGAAAGATATGGACGAAGCTTAGTCCCTACTCTTCGAGCGTTGTGAATTCGATACAGTTTTGTAAATCTGAGATAGAGTGAGAATTAGTCTACGGGATCTAAATGAAAGTTGTAGTACTCGTAAATACCAACGCGTGGATATAAAGAACGTCGATAATAGAGCTCGTATGCGAAAGATATGGATGAAACTTAGTCCCTACTTTTCGAGCGCGGCGAATTCGATACAGTTTTGTAAATCTGAGATAGAATGAGAATTAGCCAACGAGGTCTAAATGAGAGTTTAAGATCTCATTAATAGGAACTCAACGGTAAAATGACAGACAAAAATAGAGCTCGTATGTGAAAGTTATGGACGAAGCTTAGTCTCTACTTTTCGAGCGCGGCGAATTCGATACAGTTTTGTAAATCCGAGATAGAATGAAAATTAGCCAACGAGGTCTAAATGAGAGCTGAAGATCTCATTAATAGGAACTCAATGGTAAAAAGACAGAAAAAAACGGAGCTCTTATGCAAAAGTTACGGACGAATCTTGGAGACTACTTTACTATACAATTCCTATAAATAAGAGATGAACTCTTCATAATTTCCTCACACCTTCAAACCTTTCTTTCTCTCTCTAACTTCTCTCTAACCTCCCTAAACCCCTCCCAAGTCTAGGAAACCTCCCTATCACGAGAAGAAAGCCCCGGAGCGCCCGACGACTCCGAGAAGAAAAGCTTCCGGCTCGAAAACGCTGCTCCAGCAAAGCCCGGTTTTTAATAAAAAAACTTGCTGTAAGTGAGCTACGCCTATATTATATTTAATATAGATTTTATTTAATTATAGTAACATTATTAGGACCTTAAAATAATTATTTGGGCTATTATTATGAGTTATATTGAGTGTTATTTAACGCTTATATAATAGTAATAATAGCTAGACTATTAAATTAGTCTCGTCAAGCGTTAGACTAAACTCTAGTGGTAATGATACTAGGTTTCGTCAAGGGATAATTGTTTTAAGAGTAACGAAGTGATGTCCGAGTGCCGAATCACCACCTTTCAGGTGAGTGCATAGTTACTTTATAAATTACATGCTAAGTGTGCATATTATTTAAAGTACTTGCTGTCTATGCTGGATGAACGTTTTATGCATGTTTTAAAGGATTTAAACTGTATACGTATCTTATATATACGAATATGTTGGGTATGACATGGGTAGATGAACGATGAGAGATAAAAGATGATGTGAGTAAACATTGGCAGCTATGGACTTAGTGCCTAATAAACATCGGCAGCTATAGACTTAGTGCCTATTGGACAAACACCGATAGCTATGGATTTAGTACCTGTTGGGAATTGGTAGCTATGGACTTAGTACCTATTAGATAAACATTGGTAGCTATGGATTTAGTACCCGATGAATAGACTATAACAGCTATGGAATTAGTTCTTTACAAACGAACATTGGCAGCTATGGACTTAGTGTCAGTCCTATAACCCTGGAAGTAAGGGACTTCGGAATAAACGAATGCAGGATAGATGACTCTTAGGTTAAATCTTTAAGAGTAAAGAAGATAATGGGGATGGGTAATTGGATTGATTGTTTGATTGTTTAAGCATAATAATTATAATATTGTGGGTTGAAAACCCTATGTACTCACCAGGTTTCCCAACCTGACCCACTCATTTTATTTATATCACAGGTGTTGATACGAAGTCACATTACACTAAGAGATTAAAGAGATGTAGATCACTAGTGTAAATAAATGTAAGTTCCGTTTATGCTTATGTTTCTGTATTGACGATGACATCCCAAACATTTTTAAATGAATAAAATACGTTTCTTTGAAAAAATTTTGATAACGTATTTATCGTGTTTTTCTGGGAACAAATTCCGCAACATTTTTATGAAATGAAGTATTCTGATTTTTATAAAGCATAAACAAAATCGGTCTTTTCTGGCCGTGAAAATTGGGGATGTCACATGATGATTAGAATGAAGTTCCTTACAAGAGATTCACACACACACTTGCACCTTCTCTCTACTTTCTCTCTCTAACCATCTACTCTTGCACATGCACTCCTCACCTCATATATATATATATATATATATATATATATATATATATGACACATGGGCCGTGAACACATCCAACCACATGGACCGCAAACCCGATTGCCTAGAAAAACAAAGTATAAACCATATTTTAGACCCAACAAAAAATTTATATTTTAACCACTAAACCCAATAAAGATTAAACCTATAAGTTAATGGTTGTATTCTTGCATGGTTGATGGTGGATCGTGGCTAAAGCTAAGAGCGTTGTTTGTATGTATTGTATATATGAGGTAATATATGATATACTGTGGAACTCACTAAGTTTTATGCTTAGGTAGTTAGGTTAAATGTTTTTCAGGTTCTTAGAGGGAAAGGCACATCGTGACTTGTAATGCAAAATTTCAGGTATGAGTTTCAATTATGTAATCTTGAGAAAGTGGTTGCCCACAACAGGGTGAGGGGATCACCACGACGTGGAGTTTATTCATAAAACATGTGTTTCATTTAGACTCCACGATGTGGGCATGTAATGTCCACAACGTGGTGGCGATAGATGTGAAAAACCCTCATTTTATGGCTCAAGGTCCTTTTTAAAGGAAGTGATGGCTAGGGTTTCCTCCACCATCAGCCTTCATCACCTCTAAAAGTATTCTTGAGCAACCCTAGCCTCTTTGTAAGCTTAGAGCTCATTTTGGTGTTTTTAGTGCACTTTAAAAGAAGAAAAAGAAGATTATAGTGTAAGGATCAAGCAAGAAACTCCTCTCCATCTTTAGGATCACTCTCTGGATATGGAAACATGGATAGCTGCACCTAACTTAGTTGGATAGTTGTAACTTGGATAGCTTCTCCTAATATAGTTGCTTGCTTTACCAAAGGACCGAAATCTGTTGGTAATCCATTAGTAATTTTTTCTATCTTGGAGAGTTTAGTAGGATCTAGGTAAGGAACTAATTCCATCTTTAGATGTCTAGTTGCGAAGATTGTTTTCTGTTGGTCACCACAGTCACAACTCTCGAACACTGCCTCCATTTCGTAGATCTAATCCATGACTGCTACTAGTGTTGGTTCCCCAGAAAGTCTTGGTGGTTGGGATTCCATGAAGTCTTCATACTTGAATCCATCTCTAGCAACCTCTTTCTTGGATTCATCCTTCCTAACCGTTGATGATTCTACATTCCCGTTGTAGTTTCCTTCCTTGGACTGACCTTCATTTAACACTGGTTCTATAACCGGTGCATTGGGTTCTTTCCCATTTCCTTGGAATAGTTTTCTAATCTCCTCTATATGTTTGTTAAACATTGCTTGAATCAAAGCTTCAAATCCTACCCCCGTGACCGATTTAGGGCTTCGGTCTCCTATATCATTTCCTACTCTACTACGTATCTTGATCATTACATTCTATACACCCAATAAGGCATTCAATGAACCGAGTTGAGAATATAGATAGAGAAGATTTAGACACAAAATCTTCCTTATTACTCCGAAAAGTTTTGTGTCAGTTCTAATGTCGTAATTAAATGTTTAGAAATCTGAACACATAAAACTTCCTAATACTAGGTCAATAATAGACCTTGAGTCTAATAATAGCAACCTAGATGGTAATCTAAGACGTTCTATACTACAATTCATTTGGCACATAAAAGCAAATTAGGCATCTTATCCTAAAGTAAGCTAGTGCTTCTTATAGAAAATAAAGTATTTAACCTAAGTTATGTTATATATATTAATGCCTTATTTAGCACTTAATAATATTTAAGGCCTATACCCTAAAATATCCTAGTGCTTGTGTCTATTCGGGTTTAGAAGGTAAAATATCCTAGACACACACCTAACCATCCTTGCTTAACTCCTAAGTTTAAGTCTATAAATCCTATAAATTCCTAGTTCGCTTAAACTATTGCTCTGATACCAAGTGTGATATCCTCTAATTTTCAGAACCAATTAAAACTTTTCTTTACGCTTTAAAAATCATTTATTTATATTTGTGTAAAATCCCAATACAAAAGATCATTTTGATTACAAATGTTAGTTTCCAAAATGTTAAAACCCTAAGGATGTCATAATCAATACAGATACATAAGTTACAACGTAAAGACCCGATGGTCCTAAATACTAATGCAGGATGTCTCTTAATCACTCAAGACTGTCATGAATCTGACTGTAGATTGTCTAGGTGTTTTAGACATAGCACAAGTTTGTTGTAGTGTTCATGAGTACTCCTGTAATAAGATTTGAGTACTGGATTAAACCCACGCTCATCTGAATCACTTTGTGGATTTTATCACGAGTGATTGTGAGACGATAATATCTTATATTCTTAAATCAAGACATGTGAGTTGTAATTTACAAGTCGGTTGCACATTGACATATGTAAACGCACCGGTAACTTGGTGTTATAAAACATATTGTTGTATGTGATTTGATGAGTAAGTACAAGCAAGCATTTGAGTCAAAATTTATCCATTCCTTTTTCCCTTAGAGAGATAAAAGCAATATTTGTGGGCCCCTCAATGATTTAGTGATGACAAACCTAAGTGCTTGGCCAAGTCCAGACTGATTTGATTTGTTCAATTAGTCGTTCGTTATAAATTGGAAATCGGGAAACAACAAATGGACAGAGAGAATGATTATAATCAATGTCTCATGTCCATACGATATCTAGAATGGATGAATATATGATCCATTATCTAATGGACGCGTCATTGACTAGGTCGGAGTTCGACAACGACTTTTAAGAGCTACGATTGCTAGTCGGGTTGTGGAGTCGTACATGCAATAATAGTTATTTGACTTATCCAAGTGGAAGACTGTTGGATTAGGTGTCTAAGCCCATAACTATAATTGGTATGTACTTGACCCGAGAGTAGCATGGTCCATTTCGGGTTGCATATCACCAGGACAACTTGTGGATGGATATTTGAGTAAGAAGTTATTTATGATTTATTAATATATTATAAGTTCTAATATATTAATATGAAATCATATTATTTAATTAGTATTGATCAAGAATTAATTTGGAATTAGTTTAGTGATCAAAAGGAGACTAATTAAATTAACAGGGACTGATTATGTAAATCAATTATATATATGGTTTGGGCTATTGATTCATGATGGGCTAAGTTTATGTAAGTTTCCATGAAGAGTTAGCCCACATGAAATATGGATCATAACCCAAAGTGTATGGATTAGGGTTTACCCATGACTCTTGGATTCCTACATATATACATAACCCTATTGCTAAAATCGGTTGCAACAAGTGTTCTTGGAGTTCATAACCAATTTGGGTGCCTAGTAATCTCTCTCAAGTCATCCAATTGTTCAAGGGTTTCAGGCATCACACTTGGGGTGCAAAGTTCTTAAAGGCAAAAAACTACAAGCTACAACAACAGGTAATTCTATAACTCATTTTTATGTTGATTATGTCAATTGTATGGTAGTTTTGGGCTTTATGCTTTGGAAACAATATTGCATGTATAATTAGGGAAAACATAGATCCAAAGCATTTAGGGTTGTATGTGCACCATAGGATGTTGTTGTATACAAAACCCAACAAGTATCTCACCAGTACTTTTAAGGAGATACTACCCGATATTCATCTCAATTAATTTACGTTTATTTTGTAAGACCTGAATCATCACATCTTATCAGTTATGTTCTTAACACTTATTTCAAGCAATATCAAATATCTCACACATAAACATATATTTAATACTTTAATTAATACTTGTATTAAAATCATGTTCATGAAAGGGATTATGCACTCACTTGTTAAAGTGATGACTCGAAATTCGGGCAGTGCTTCGCTTCTAACAATTTTCTTTTACTTCGACAAAACCTAGTATCATTATTACTATATTTTTGTATAATATTTATTGCGACTAATTATTAGTCTAGATTCATCATTAACTCAAAGTTTACTTCATGATCTATCAAGTAAGGAACAATCACGTAGGATCATATCGGAAGTAGGGTTCGTTTGGTATACGAAGTATACTGTTTGGAAATCCCACTTTAAACACCTCACTAAATCATAGCTTAGACATTATCCCCATAAGTTGATCAATCAGTACAGTGACTTGGAATCACTGATAAATCTTTTTGATAGGTTCATAATAACGATAATGAACTTAAACATAAGTTGTACTTAAAGTAGGGTAATCATAACTCACTTACAAGGGGTTTTAGCAAGGAACCGGGCTCTGCACGGGTAGAACTTTTGAGCCAAAAGCTCTTCTTCTCGAGGCCTATGGTGCTCTGGGACTCACTACTAACACCTAGGAGGTGCTAGGGAAAATCCTTGAGGATTTGTGGAGGTTTGAGATAGAATGGGTTAGAATGGTGTGAGAAATGGAGTGATTTGCACCTCTATTTATAGGTTGTGAATTGGTGCGACATGGAGTGTTACTGGATAAACACGAAGTGTTGAAGTGCCAGGTTTTGCGATTGCGTGCGAAGCCTTGGGGAAGAAGGTGTGGATGTGATGGTGCCATGTGTTACCTTCGGAACTTAATAGAAAAGTTAATTATCTTCTAAAATCTGTACCTTTCGCATGTGAGCTCCATTTTTGACGTTCTTTATATCCATGCATAGGTAGCGATGTGACCTACAACTTTCATTTAGACTCTATCGACTAATTTTGACTATATTTTTAAATTTATGTTTTAACAGGTTTAGACATGTAAAGTCCGTTGAAAATTCATAAATTTGTCATCCAACATCCGTTTTCGACTATCTTTATATCTTTGAGCTCCTATTAACGAGATCTTAAATTCTCATTTAGGTTGTGTTGGCTAAAAATCGATCCATCTAAAATCCGATTTCCGGGTTGTATACTACAATGCAAAATCTTAGAAAAATCATAATTCCTCTAACGAAGTCAAATTTGGACGTTCTTTATATGCACGCTCTCGATTTAACATGTACTATGACTTTTGTTTAGATTGCTAAGGCTAAAAATTATTTCGTCAAAAATTTACTTATTACGTTACATAGAGCCGTACCGGTTTCATCGTAAAACTTCGATGGGATATAACTTCTTCGTTATAAGTCGGATTTTAGCGTTCTTTACATGTACAAAATCCTTGTGACGTATATTATACTTTGGTTAAGACTATTTATTCTAAAGAATCTTCTATCTAAAAGTTATTTTTTACGCTTATTGTCTCTAAATTGAGTAGCCCGAATCTGCAGACGTTACAGGAAGCGATTGGACGAAGATCTCGTTGTGGCCAATAGTCCCTTTCGGGAACACCAGATATTAGGTTAATAGGCACTTAGGCTACTCAGGTTGAGTATCAGTTGTCGAGGGATTGGTTAGCTCTTTATATTAACTATTATTTGAAATAGAGGAAGAGTGGTTGTTGATATGTCAATCAACTTCAGAGTTTGGTATGTGTATTTTCGCATGGGCTGTGTTCAGTAGATTGTCAAATCATTTGATTAGTTTTCAGTCCATTTTCACTCATTGGTTATTTCGTTCATTGTTAACAACTGAGGTTATTCGAAGGTTTCGAGTTATGCTAAGTTGAAAAGGCAGCCGGTGCATTGAATGTTCGTTAAGTTTTGTCAAATGCATATCTAAGTTTCTAAGTAAATTCACCTTTGGTTGATCGATTGTGGATTTTGTATTATAGTAGGCACAAGTTTAGTACTTGTCCTTGGATATTAAAAGTTTGGATGTCGGAGTGTCATTGCTCAATTTTCCTGGTGTAACATTGGGTCTACATTAAGTCCAGTTTGAGATGTCATGTATTCGGGGTGGGCATTTAAGGACTATCCGATCAGGTTCTGGTAACACTTTGCTGATTTTGGAATCTTACCCTGAGTTTGGATAGTTATGCATTGGTGGGATTTGTTCAAGGTTGAGACCTTGTTTCGGTTATCAGGATAATGATTATGTTAACAGTTTAAGTGAATTAATTAGTTGGATCCATTCATATTTCACCCTTTAGATAAGGTTATGGTGAAAAGGGAATGCAGTCGACGAGAGGAGAGTTTTGTATTCACATGAGGAATGCGGAATCTCAATAGTTCAACCAATTTTGTCTGGCTCTTGGGCTAAGTTCTTGTCTGATTTATTTATTTCTAGGTGGAACGGTCGTTCCACAATTTTTAGGTCTCGTCCAATCATTTTTTGTATGATGTTTTGTCGGTAACAGTTTAGACTTGTTGGATTAGTGTCTAAGTCCATAACTATTTTGGTATGTACTTGACCCGATGGTGCATGGTCCTTTTGGGTTGCCTTCACCAAATCAACTTGATAGGATGAACTATGGAGAGAGAGGATTAATTATGATTTATTAATATATTATGAGAATAATATATTAAAGGAGAAATCATATTGTTTAATTAATATTAGTCAAGAATTAATAAGAATTAAGTTTGTGGCAAAAAGACATTAATTAAACTTAAGGGACTAGAACTGTCAATTGAATGATAGTTGAATATTGGGCTAATGGACTCCATATTAGAGGGGTGGACGAATTCTATGGGGAAACCCATTAGAAATCGTCCTAGGCCTCTAAGGAAGGAGTCCATGGGTTGCTTAGGGCTTAAGCATCCAAATTAGGGTTTCCTTGTTAGATAACCCTAATAGCCTCACTATTTAAAGGACCCTTGAGACTCAAAAACGTGGTGAACTGGTTCCTTAGGGTTTCCACACGTTTTGGGCAGCCTCTACTCTCCTTATTCTTCATCCTCTTACTCTTGGTGTTTGTGAACCATTAGAGGACTGACATTTGTGACTCTAAGCTTTCTAAAGTCATTACAAGGAGGATTTGAGATTGTTATTGCTACATAACAATCAAGGTAAGATCTAAACCCCATTCATAAGTTAATTTGATTAATTGTATGCTAGATCTAGGGTTTAAAGTCATGGATGAATTGCATGTACAATAGAGAAACCTAGATCCAAGCATTAGGGTTTGTATGAGCACATAGGATGTTCTTATGGCCAAAACCCATCAGTGGTATCAGAGACTTGATTGGTTTCTATTGTATTGATGCATATTTGATCGAAATCATCACTGAAAATCGAAGTTTTTTGCTTCTGAGTGTTTGACTCGCCGAGTCACTTGGTGAACTCGCCGAGTCAGCTGTACTCGACGAGTCAAAAGGTCTGACAGCTCATATTCGCGATTTTCTTCCTGTTTTGGCTTTGGATAATTACCATAAACGTGTTTTTGTTATAAAATCCGAATTTTATCAATATTTGGTGATTATCCTTACCAAAATAGAAGATAATTGTCAAAATTTAGATAATCATTTGTTTTATTAGATAAAGTTTGATTATTTGTAATTTAGATTTGAATTATCTTGTGAAAAAAGTTTCAATTTTTCCCCTTTAGATTTTATAGTTTAAATTTGAACTTAAAAGTTTTGTTTTTGAAATTTAAATAATTGAAACCCTAATGTTTTGAAATGTTTCAAAACTTGCCCTCATGTTTTTGGAATTTAAAAGTTGATTAAAAGTTTAATTTAGAAATGTTAAATTCTAAAACCCTAATATCGTTTTGAAAAGTTCAAATCACACCCTTATGGTTTTATTAATTAATTAAAGTGTATAATTAAAAGAGGTTTGGTAAATCCATAAAGTTTTGGTTCACGATTTAATTGAATTAAAAGTATAATTGTTAAATTTGACCACCTAGTATTTTAAAAGTGTAAAATACACCCTATACTATATATAACATTAAAAGTCTAACATTATATATATGTATGAGTAAAAGTCAATCTTGCCGTTAGTAGGCCTCATTCACGAAGCTGGTCTATAAGGGGTGTTTAAGGAAATTTCCTATAAAATGGCGATTGAATGGGTATCCACTCTTACCCACCGCACTCTTGACTAGTGGAGGGTCGTTAGCCGAACGGATAGGATAGGACAGAAACCTTCCATTATAAGTATAATGAAGTACAAAAGTAACTAAATGTTTTACAAATTCCCAATCTTAGTTACTTTATGCAAAAGTGAATTGATGCAATTCCATGAAATTACACTTTGTGCCCTTGTAGGACGTTAGTAGAGCTTGTGTGGTTAATCGACACACTAAATGGTTCTAAGCAAATGTAGCAAAGGGTGACTCAATGTTTGTCATAGTTCGGTGGAGCATGTGTGGTTAACCGGCACATCGAATAGGTGATTGTAACATGTGAGGGCACCATGTAAGTTTGCATGGTTATTCACACCCGCTTTGTGATCCTCGGTATCCCAGTCACAAACTAGAGGGGCATATCGAGATTTAAACATGCTATTGAAAAGTTCAATGAATCTCAAAGGATCTAGGAGTTTTCAAAGCATTTAAAACTTAATCGGTTTTTCGTTTTTCATGGTGGAAAATTAGTGAATCGTCATTCACTTACCTTTAAGTATTCTGCAACTAGATTACGGCATCCCTTTTCTAGGTTGTAGCGTATTGTGTTGGGTCCTAGCCTTAATATCTCATTTGGGTGATTTATTAAGGACTCAATCAATCAACTAACTTAAATTTGTTTTCTCCCATTTTGTAGATGTCAAAGTATGACAACTATGTTATTCCTAAATCCCATGGAACAAGCTTTCCACATGAAGATGATATTCCACGATTCGATCGAGGAACAAGAGATCATGCTTCACTTCCTTCACCTCCTCCAATTATTCTCCCTAACCCACAAGTTCGAAGGCTTGAAAAGTTCAATCTCACTCAACCCCATTTGGCAAGTAAACATGAAGAAGGAAAGTCGGTGTGTGCACACGTCCTAGAGATGAAGTCACACATTGATAGGTTAAGAATGTTGGGATCCATTGTCTGTGAGGAGCTGGCTATTGACTGGGTTCTTCAGTCGCTTCCTAACTCATATAGTGAGCTCGTAAGAGAGTACTATATGATGAACCACGACGTGACCCTTATAGATCTCACCTACATGCTTATTGATGCTGAATCAGCAATGATTTGGCGCAATGGAAAAGCAAAGTTGATTGGTGAATCTGCCTTCCAGACCTCTATGGATATAGTCAACGGAAACGAAAGGCATGCCATGATCAAAAAGTTTGATCATGGCTTCAGCATCCTAGCCCTCACTATGAAGGTGAAGTACGTCGAGCTTGTGACTCTTAACAATACAATATGACGGTCTTTGCCGTTGACGACCTTTCGATCTTCTCTGGTTCTCACTCTTATATCATATCAGCAACGTCAGGTTCCACATTGTGCCGAACCAATTCTTGTCGATCGCGGATCTGGAGAAGCTTCCGGTGGGGACTGCTCCGCCGACATTGGAACGAGGCAACTGTTCCCTAGATACATACGTCGTGATATTTTATTTCACAATTGAATCAATTTAAAAAAGACCTAAATTTAGGGATTTATCAATAGGTAATGTTGCACCAATACCCAACCAAAGGGCCACTGCTGTACCAATCAAAAATATGGTTGTCGCTACTGGACGACGAAATGGATTTTGGAATTTATTAACATTCGCTAAAAAAGGTACTGTTAATAATCCCGCAGGTACTGAAACCATTAAAAGAACACCCAATAATTTATTGGGTACTGTACGAAGTATTTGAAATACGGGAAAGAAATACCATTCGGGTAATATTTCCAAAGGAGTTGCAAATGGATCTGCCGGTTCACCAATCATTGATGGTTCTAGAACCGCTAACCCTACGTTACATGCAATAGTACCTAGAATTACTACCAGAAAAATATATAAAAGATCATTGGGCCATGCGGGCTCCCCGTAATAATTATGACCCATACCTTTAGCCAATTTCGCTCTTAATACAGGATCATTCAAAGAGAAAGGCAATGTCTGAAGTTGTTCCATGTGCTGTTCCAAAAGAGTCAATTTGTTTTTATTGCCAAGAGAAGGGGCATTGGAGACGAAGCTGCCCTATTTACCTAAGAGATCTAAGAGATGGGAAAGTCAAAACATATGGCTCTACTTTAGGTAAAATCCATTAACTAACTCTTTTAAGTTCTTATTCTAGATTCTTAATACATGATGTGATAAGATTACATTTGATGTTTTGTAGAATTGAAGAAAAGAGAGGAAACTTAAGGGAAGAAGTGAGTGGAATCTAATCGTGAAGAAATGGATTTCAATCGCATTGCTTGAAGATTGGATTCTTGAGCTACTACTTGGAGTTAGAATAAGATTGCTAAGAAATATGTATTAGCATAGTTTTTCAAGGAATTGCATTGTAAGGACAAATCTTTCCGCAATGAAATAAATTTGATTTTATATTATTTATTTATCCTTGCGATGGCGTGTATGAAAATTTGATGTTTTGAATGTTTCTATTTTTAGCAATAATGGATTTGATTCTTAATTATGTGGAAATGTCGAGAATTTTCCAAATAGGGAGAGTTTCTCATCACCCTAGTTTCAATTGGACAGAATTTCGTTGACAAAGTGTCAAGTGAAGGAATAAGGGATCGAGTATACAAAGTTGTGTGTTGATCAAGTACACCACAAGAGTAACAAAGATATTTGTCATGATTTACTAAAAGTTTAGTAAATATGATTATACTTATAAGATTAAGTGTAATTCTGAATTGATTGAAAGAGTTTAAATCAATAGCAGAACGAATAAGAAGAATCAAGTAGGCAGAAAGATAAAAGTTTCTCTATTCTAAGAAGAAGGGAGAGTACCTTTTATTATGTTTTATTATAGGTCTTAATGATTAAGAACCATATCTCAATTGATCCTCTAAGTGAGTCTTAGTACAAATGTATGTCTGAGAAGAGGAATCAAGAATTGAAGAAATGGTTAAATCAAAAAGTCAATCATATTTCGTTCCAAAAACAAGTCTTAGAGTTAAGATTGTGACATTGAGTGACAAGTCTTCAGAAGGTTTATACCATTCATCAAATGTGGAATTAAAAAAAAGGTTTTCTTATTCTCGCACATTTGAAATTGAAAAGTTGTGATGTCTTGGATAAGACGAAAACCAACTAGGACCAATTTTATGAAGTGTTTTGTCTTGATAAAAGCTACACTAACTCTTGAATTTTTTTTGTCGAGAAATGTTTATTGACAAGAGAATCTTATATGTCAAGGGGTCAGTGGGAGTCTTAATGGTCTTGAAAAGTTTCAAGAACTAATCAAGAATAAACCTTATCGATCATCACTAGCACACGAGTTAAGGTGTACGACCTATCGTGTTGACACTATCTTGTTTCTGTGACCGTTCCAATCGAGTTAATTATGCATGTGAGTTCTATGAGTTCTCATTTGAACGCATAAAAGGCAAGCACCTTGATCAATGGAAAGTACATTGATAGGAAAGGGTGAGCTGCTTAACTACTTGGAAGACATGGTGGGCACTGGTGTTACCATAAGGCAAGAAATCAAGATTGAGAAAGTTCGGTCCATATGAGTTTGGATTTGTCGCAAACTTTGGTTTTAACAAATTCACATGGATAGGAACACATACACCATTAAAATCTAACTGTCATAAGATTCCCTCCTTCATGAGAATGACTGTGAGGAAATGCTTTCACTAAGAGAGATTTTAAGAAGATAGTGATTGTGAAAATTAGATTCTCGAACTCGATTATGGTTACGGTATCCCTTTCCATGATTCGAATTGTGAGATTTGGCAGTTAGTCTTGATTGTTTAGACACACATATGAGCTATCTAAGGCAAACGTGTATAAGCTTATAAAAAGGATTATCAAAGCATTAGGTATTAGAAACATGAACTTAAGAAATTCAATAGGTATTGTTTTTCTGGAAGTTAAGCTGATTTCTGAATACATGTCAAAGCTAGTGGGAACATAAGTGTTATGCTTATATGAAAATAATCATCATGATAGTGGGAGCATAAATGTTGTACTTGTATGATTATTATGGAAAGTATTGCAAGTTAGCAATATTAATTATAGAAAACAAGAGTTATACTTTGCAAAGTCTCAATGGTTGAAAAGTTGTTTTGCTATAATTAAGGGAGAGAATATTATGCTTCATTTCAAATCTAAAGGCTTAAGTTGTGGAATGTTAATAAATTTAGTCAAGGATACATAGTGCGTTCTCAAATTTCGATTATGATCATGGCATCCCTCTTCATAGTTCGAATTGTGAGAATGTGACACATAAAATATTATGGCAAAAGATTGATAAAGTATCAAATCTTTATGTAAGACATTATGCATCGGGTCCTATACGCTTCCGGTAAAGGATCGATTGCAAATGCTATAATATTTGAGCCATTCTAAAATTTTCCAAATGTATAGCGCATTAAGAGGAAAAAAGGACAAGAATCGGTTTTGACTAAGATAATTAAACAACTATCAAAGGACAATCCAAAGCTCGCTGAGGATTGGTCGCTTGTGAGTAGTTGGAAGTATAGTATTGGATGGACCATATCGACATTATTATGAACAGAAAAGATTCTATTAAGAATGAGTTGTCATATGGAAAATATGGAAATGTTTCCATATTGGGAGTTGGATATTGAGAGTCTATGTCTAGATTAGAAAATTTTATGCAAAAGGATGTTCAAAGGAATGTACTTTGAGTGAGAGACATCACGTCTATGGAATTGTATTGTAACAATCTCATATAGAGGACTTTGTAATTTCATTGGCAATAGTCATTGTGACTTTTGTGCTATGACATTGCAAAAGGATCATTGCATAAAATGTTAGAATCTAGCATATTCTATAAGTGGCAAGAATTTGATATTCTTTCACTTGTGAAAAGGATTAGGAGTTATGAAATGAGTATGATTGGAAATGTGTTCATTTGATCTATTTCACAAAGTAAGAACCATAGGTAAACATTGTGTGCATGCTAAGAGCATGGGACAAGTGTTGTAATAATTCAAGTAAGAAGTTGATTACCCGAAACAATAAATAATGAATAATCGATATGGTGATAAATAAAAGGTGTTTTATTTATACTCTAAGGTTTGAGGCCATATGGGATTAGTATTATTCTTGTGTTTCACTTTGCATGTTTTGACTTCCTGAATAATTTAATTGGTTCAGAACAATCAAATTATTCGAACAGGCCACAGTCGTTCATATGTTGGAAGTAGATATGAATGAAGACTATCGTGAATTGGTGTGTGGATTGTCTAAAGAGTGTTAGACATAAGCAAATGTTTGTTGCAACGTTCATGAGTGCTTATGAATATGATTTGAGCATTGGATTAAACCCACGCTCACTTGGATCACTTCATGGATTTTATCACGAGTGATTGGTGAGACGATAATATCTTATATTCTTGAAACCGAGATGTGTGAGTTGTATCTTGCGAGTCGGTTGCACGTTGATAATATGTAAACGCACCAGTAACTTGGTGTTATAAAACATATTGTTGTGTGTGATTCGGTAAGTGAGTGCAAGAGAGCATTGAGTCAACGTTTATCCGTTCCTTTTATCCAAAAGTAGGATAAAAGCGATATCTTTGGGCCCCTCGATGATTTAGTGATGGCACCTAAGCGCTTGGCCAAGCCGGGACTAATTTGATGTGATCAATTGTAGTCTGTTGTCAGTCGTCATAAATCGGAAGTCGGGAAATAGTATAAAGAGAATGATTAGAATTCATGTCTTATATCTATACGATATCTAGAATTGAGGAATATATGATCCCTTATCTAAAGGACACGCGTATCTGATAAGATCAGAGTTGACAGCAGCTTTGAAAGCTACGATTATAGATCAGGATCTGAAGTCATACGCAGAATAGTTATTAGACTTATCCAAGTGGGAGACTGTTGGATTAGTGTCTAAGTCCATAACTATTTTGGTATGTACTTGACCCGATGGTGCATGGTCCTTTTGGGTTGCCTTCACCAAAGCAACTTGATAGGATGAATTATGGAGAGAGAGGATTAATTATGATTTATTAATATATTATGAGAATATTATATTAAAGGAGAAATCATATTGTTTAATTAATATTAGTGAAGAATTAATAAGAATTAAGTTTGTGGCAAAAAGACATTAATTAAACTTAAGGGACTAGAACTGTCAATTGTATGATAGTTGAATATTGGTCTAATGGACTCCATAGTAGAGGGGTGGACGAATTCTATGGGGAAACCCATTAGAAATCGTCCTAGGCCTCTAAGGAAGGAGTCCATGGGTTGCTTAGGGCTTAAGCATCCAAATTAGGATTTCCTTGTTAGATAACCATAATAGCCTCACTATTTAAAGGACCCTTGAGACTCAAAAACGTGGTGAACTGGTTCCTTAGGGTTTCCACATGTTTTGGGCAGCCTTCACTCTCCTTATTCTTCATCCTCTTGCTCTTGGCGTTTGTGAACCATTAGAGGACTGACATTTGTGACTCTAAGCTTTCTAAAGTCATTACATGGAGGATTTGAGATTTTTATTGCTACATAACAATCAAGGTAAGATCTAAACCCCATTCATAAGTTAATTTGATTAATTGTATGCTAGATCTAGGGTTTAAAGTCTTGGATGAATTGCATGTACAATAGAGAAACCTAGATCTAAGCATTAGGGTTTGTATGAGCACATAGGATGTTCTTATGGCCAAAACCCATCAAGACTGTGGTGGGGTTTGTGTGTTATTGAGTTGTGTGGCTCGTGTTGTGTTTGGAAAGTGCCGAGGGGAATGTTGGTTGACTTCCTGTTGGCCGGTGAGATGATGGTCATTTTCCTATAGGCCCACTGAGTTGCAAGGCATGGATCTTCATGCCTATTGATGGATGATGTCACAAACAGTGTAGTACCGTGAGCTTCTCATTCCAATGGCTGATTAGTATCACGACATATCGTGAACCATCTTGAATTTGACTTATGTGAGTTGGAATATACAATTATGTGGTGGAGACCTGTAATTGATTTGTTAGTCGTTTAGCATAGTTGGGTGTTTGAGCAGTATAGTAGTGGTACTGATGACATAATGGTTGGCATATTTTGTGTAATGCCCCAAATTCTGGTATGTAATTTAATTAAAGTAATTTTCATTCTAAAGGGGTACTCGACGAGTCAGAAGCTAGACTCGATGAGTAGAGCCGGGATTTGCACACGTTTTAAGTGGGCGACTCGGCGAGTCTGCCAATCTGGATGAAACCATAATCTCAAGGGTTTGCACCCTATTTAAACATCTTATGTGCCCCAGGACCAGCCTCCCTCACCCACAAAGAGTCCCATACGAAACCCTAGAAATTCTTTAAGCAACCTTGAGTGTTTTGTGCTCTTTGAAGTTTTAGAAGGAGAAGGAAGGAGGATCCAAAGGAGAAAAAGAAGATCCAGGATTTTGGGGGTCAATTCAGGGCATATAAAGGTATTAAAACTCGAACCTTTGTTGTTCCTTCAATCGAATCTCCATAAAAGCTTAATCTAGTCACTTTTTGGGCCATTTCTAGAACTAATAGTGAGTGGGGGGCATGTAGAGATAAAGGAACATCATATCTAGTCATGTTTGAGCTCCAGAAGCTCAGATTCACCATCTTTATTAGGCCAAACGCTCATGCAAGCCCTAGATCTACACTTTTGGCTTATTTAGGGCTTTTAATCCTCATTTGATCATGCATGCATGTAAAGTTGGAAACTTTACATGTAAAACCCACCCTAGGAACCCAGATCTATGATTTGAATGCCTTAGAATCGATCAAAATCAACGGTATAGCTATGTCATGCAAGCGACTCGACGAGTTGTTCATCAGACTCGACAAGTCGAGTCGCAAGTCCCCAATTTATCCCTTTGAGAGATTACGAGTGGAATCAGTGAGTAGGAGGTGGACTCAGTGAGTTGGGACACAAACTCAGTAATGGAGGGACTCGACGAGTCTACGCCCTGACTCGGCGAGTCCAAGGCAATCTTCTTGCCTCAAGAACAGACCCGACGAGTTGTTCATACAACTCAGCGAGTCACAAACTAGACTTGTTCATGAGATGAAGGTGAACTCGATGGGTTGTTCAAACAACTCGGCGAGTCAGATGAAGTTAGACTGGATTTTAGTATCGAAGAAGAACTCGTCGAGTCTTTGCTAAACTCGACGAGTCGTAGCGAGTAGTGGATGAGAAGAGAGTATAGGGACTCGACGAGTTGACGGCCCAACTCGGCGAGTCTGGTTAACTAAATGTTGACTTTGACCAGGGGTAAATAGTCATTTTACCCTCAGTTCAGTTATCGGTATCTGATTTAGTGATTATGGGAATTGTAGCCGGGGAGTTCCGGAGCAGCAGTTATCCAGTTTCAGATTTAGCATCTCAGCAGCCAGAGTTATGAGGTGAGTTTCCTTCCAGTAGGAACAGGTCTACGGCCACAATGCTGGCCCGTTTAGTTAGCAGTAGTTCCGGACCTCGATCCGATGCAATAGTTAGATTGCTTGATGTCTTTATGATTCAAGTAGGTTTTGTGTTATGTGTTCCGGACCCTGGTCCTATGCAATATGCAGTATATGTGTTCATGCTAGTTGATATGTCTATGTTATGTTATGTTCAGTCAGTTCCGGGCTTAGGTTCGATGCAGGGGACAAGGTCCCAGTCAATTCCGGACTTCGGTCCGATGCAGTTAGTTCCGGACTTCAGTCCGATGCAGGGGACGGGGTCCCAGTTAGTTCCGGACTTCAGTCCGATAGAGTTTCCAGACTTCGGTCCGATGTAGAGGGCAAGACCCTGGTTAGTTTTCGGACTTCAGTCCTATGCAGTTTCCGGACTTCGTTCCGATGCAGTGGGAAAGGCCTAATAGTTGTTTACATGTTATTGTTTGGTATGTGGTAGTTTGGGGGAGCTCACTAAGCTTTGTGCTTACAGTTTCAGTTTTGGTTTCAGGTACTTCTGCTAGCAAAGGGAAGAGCTCGGGATGATGGCATCGCACACACCGCAACTTCAGTTTTATCCTGGGAGTTTTTATTCGGATGTTTGTTATGATTGATACAGTTTTTGTTTTGATACAGTTACTATGACATTGAGTTACTCATTCCATGATTTTTATTATATATGATATTTGATGATGTGATTTTTAGTAATATTAAAACAAAATTTTTGGGTGGTATTTTGAGTCATTTCAAGTTGGTATCAGAGCTTTGGTTTGAGGGATTCGGGCATGCTTTCAAGTGTGTCTGAACATAAACTAAGGAAATGGTAAAAGATTTTCAAAAGAAAAGTGTTTTCAAAAGAATTTATGGAAAATAAATTTAAAAAGAAAGGAGTTTTGAGAAAGAGAAAAGGGTGTGGTGCATGCGATCAGACGAGATCAAGTAAGTACTCCCAAATTACCCATACAAGTTTATGTTATGATTATTAGTTTCAGTTTCAGTTTCAGTTTTAGTTTTAGTAGAACAAGAAGCTAGTATAGGACTAAGGATCTAGGAGGATGCCTTATGTGCTTGCTTTATGTCCTTCAGCTTTATGAGAATTGCATGTTAGTACTGAGTAGACAGTAGTAGGATGGCCTATTTAGGTTATGGCTGATAGTATGAGCTTAGCATTGTATGCTAGTACTGTTTCTTGTTATGAGGATAGATTTGCTTGAGTAGTTTCTCGGATCCGAATGTTGCTTGCTTTGTGCTCTGTGGGACTCAGAGTGATGGGAGTTAGCCATTAGGAGAATACGTCACATCACATGTGATCAGGGTTGAATAATCTCAGAGTGCTGGATTTGGCCCTATTGCGCAGCTCTTGTTTGAGTCTCAACGTTGTAGGTACGAGTATTTTACTTGAAGGATTATTTGAGCCTCATCACATGTGATGGTATTCAGGTGATGATTGATTGGCATTATAAAGAGCCCTTCAGCAGCTGATGACTGTGTAACACCCAAAGTTTTGAAGGCCAAGAAAGGAAAGAAAGCCTTAATGTTAAGGGGGACTCGGCGAGTCAGAGCGGGATCCGGGTCGAGGAGTAAGTGACCGACTCGGCGAGTCGGCCAAGGGGACTCGGCGAGTCTGGTCTGTGCGTGGAAAACCCTAAATTCGGGACTTGGAGCCTATATAAACGTCTTAATCTTCTTCCTAGGGTTCCTTACTGCCTCTTAAGCCCTGGATATCAAACCCTAGCCGCCATATCCTCTATTTGAGCCATTTATTGCCTTCAAGAGTGCATTAATCTTGGAGAAAGAAGAAGAATCTTGAGAGTGCAAGAAGGGGGTTGTAGATCCGGGATTGGGAAGACATTTCTGAGCTTTTGGAGGTATGAACTAGTTCCTGGACCCTTTTTGCATCTAGATTTATGTGTGGTTGTTGGGGGTCTTTAGACATAATATTATTATTTTGAGTTAGGAGCCGGATCTGGAGTTGCTACTTCAGATCCAAGTGTGTTATGGACTGGAGAAGCATAAAGTATCAGCCCTTGACTCGATTTTGAAGCCCCTTGGCCTTAAACCCTAGTTTATGGTGCTTTTTGCCTAGATCTCCCTCTCTACACGTAAAGTTTGCAACTTTACGTGGGGGATAGGCTTGGGAAGGATAGATCTATAGTTTGGAGTCCATGCATGACTCGAAAGTCCTCTGCATGTATGTAGATCTGAATGGACTCGGCGAGTCCTTCGAGTGGACTCCGCGAGTAGCTTGAAGATGAGGAGGAACTCGACGAGTGGGATGAACAGCTCGTCGAGTCGGATGAAAATGGGCATGAACTCGACGAGTTGGATGAAGATTGCCTTGTGCTCGGCGAGTCTGCTCTTGGACTCGGCGAGTCAGGTCACGTAGCCCCAAACCCTTCGAGTTGAGATTCGAATCAGTGAGTCGGGTGGAGACTCAGCGAGTTGGTCAGGCCAGGACTCGGAAATCGTTGGACTCGGCGAGTCATGGACTGACTCGGCGAGTCATGTCGCGAATGGAAGGACCCTGAGTATGTGAACTCGGCGAGTCAGTAAGTGGACTCGGCGAGTAGGGTTGACCAAGAAAGGTTGACTTTGACCAGGACTTGACTTGATCAGAGTTGACTTGGTTGTCTGTCAGGGGTCAGTTTGACTCAGTGTTGTATTGATATTGGTAGCTCGGGGAGCTAGTGGAGCAGCAGTTCGGAGTCAGTGGTCAGGTAGTGGTCAAAGGGATTAGCAGCAGCAGTTCAGCAGTATCAGGTGAGTTTCCCTTTGTATGAATGGGTCTACGGCCACAATGCCGACCCATGTAGTTATGAGTAGAAGACCCAGGGGTTAGCCCTAGGCACAGTATGCTAGTATGATATTCGGGACGAGGTCCAATGATAGAGGACGAGTGCCCAAGGAATGGTTTATGTGATAGTTTATACTTGTTGTCTGTGTGATACTTGTATGTGCCTGGTAGGGAGGTGAGTGTGGGCGAGGTCCCGTATCTCACCAATAGCAGAGTGTGGATGGTGTTCCACATCTCAGTAGCAGCAAAGTAGGGGCGAGGCCCAAGTCAGGAAAGGAGTGAGTGTGGGTTGGGCCCGTATCTCACTACCAGTAGGAGCATGGACGGGGTTCCGTGACTCATCAGTAGCAGGTCAGGGGCGGGGCCCAGAGATAGGCGAGGCCTTAGGACAAGATTCGTTAGTATGTGTTTAGCTTATGTGAGATGTTTATGTGCTTTTATATGTTAGTGGGCGAGGCCTACGTGAAACAGATCTGTATCCGAGTGGGGCTCGAAGCCAGGCGGGGCCTGGAGCGGCGGGGCCGTTCCAGTAGGCGAGGCCCAGGATAGCGGGCGTGGCCCAGTATGTGCAGTATGTGGTTATGCATGGTATGTGGTAAGGTGGGGAACTCACTAAGCTTCGTGCTTACGGTTTTCAGTTTTGGTTTCAGGTACTTCCGGTAGCGGATGATGGAGCTCAGGATGACCGCATGGCACACACCATAGTTTAGACAGCCTGGGAATATTTACTCTGATAACGAATATGTATTTTGGAAACTAATACTTTGTTTATGTTTGAAAACGATGAATTTGCTTAACGTAATTCTTATTAAAAGAATTTTTTTTGTTAGTCTTAAATTTTGGGATGTTACAAGTTGGTATCAGAGCCTTGGTTTGAGGGATTCGGGCATACTCTCGGGTGTGCCTGAACTCAAACTGAGGGGTCGGATAAAAAATCTTCAAAAGTGAAAAGACAGTTTTGTAAAAAGAATTTTGAGAACGAAAAATAGTTTTAGAAAAGCAAAAAGAATCCAGAAAGAGAAGAATTTTGAAAAGAGGAAAAGGGGTGTGGTGCATGCAATCAGCCGAGCTCAAGTAAGTACCCCAAAATACCCATACAAGTTTATGTTATGATTATCAGTTGATAGGACAACATGCTAGAATAGGACTAAGGATCTAGGGATGACGCCTTATGTGCCTGCTAATTGTGCTTTTGGGCAGCATGATAGTGCTGATTAGACAGTAGTAGGATAGCTTGTTTAGGTTATGCTTGAGGTTATGAGTTTGTGTTGCATGCTAGTTCAGATTCTTGCTATGTGGATATGATTGCTTGAGTATGTTATGGTTAGATTTTCCCTTGTCCGAATGCTGCCTGCTTTGTGCATTGTGGGACTCTGAGCGATGGGAGTTAGCCATTAGGTGGATACGACACGCCACATGTGATCAGGGTTGAATAATCTCAGAGTGTTGGATTTGGTCCTTTTGCGCAGCTCTTGTCTGAGTCCAACCGTTGTAGGAACGAGTCTTTTACTTGAAGGATTATCTGAGCCTCGTCACCTGTGACGGTATCCAGGTGATGGCTAATTGGCATCCCAAGGAGACCTTCAGCAGCTGAGGACTGGTTTGAGTTGAGTCAGAGGTTCCCCTAGGGTAAGCCTAAGATGAGGTAGTGCTGGGAGCGGTATTAGTGGATAAGGGACCTGGTGGAGTCGAAGCAATTCCTGAGGAAAGTACGGATATATGTGGAAGGTAGTATGGGCCCGTACTACTGAAAGTAGAGGATCCGTACTCGATTCGGGAAAGGCCGAGACAAGGCCGGGAACCTGGTGGGGTATGGTTGGTCTCGCATTTGTGATGAGTATTCTGATAGTGGTTGTGTTATATGTTTCAGCATCGTGACGTTGCGAGAGAGACCAGCGGGCGGATCAGGTGCCGGAGAGGGATCAGGCTCGAGTTCAGGGGCCGAGCAGCTCGAGGAGCGAATGAGGGAGTTGATATCCGCCGAGGTTGTGCGTAATATGCTAGATCAGACTCCTGTGATCTTTGGCACGGTCAAGGAGGGTATACTGGAGATTTTGGATGAGAGGCTGGGAGCCTTCCGTACCGAGATGATGGCTTTGCTGGGAGCGTGTACCTTGACATTTCGAGAGTTCAGGGCCTGTGGGGCGCCAGATTATCATGGGGCTAGGGACCCCATTGCTAGTAGCAGATGGTTGGCTGATGTTGCCAACGCTTTTCGTACGAGCAAGTGTCCCGAGGGGGACAAGGTTAGACTCGCCTCCTGTCTTCTGAAGGACAGAGCAAGGGATTGGTGGGAGGAGATTGGTCATGCTTTGGGGGATGATGCCGCGTTGGACGCGATGACTTGGAGCGATTTCTCGGCCAGGTTCAGGGCGGAGTTTTCGCCGATTATTGAGGTGTAGCAATTGGCACGAGAGTTTTAGGATTTGACGCAGACTACTGAGACTGTGGTGGAGATCACCGCCAAGTTCAGGGAGAGGGCTCTTCTTGTACCGCAATATGTCGCGGATGAGGAGATGAAGAAGGCTCGGTACCATGAGATGTTGAGGGATGACATAAGGGAGTTCGTGAGCAGATCCAGCTGTAAGACGCTGGAAGATATGATTTCTCGGGCTAGAGAAAGGGAAATTGATTTGGAGCAAATCCAGAAGAGGAAGTCGGATGAGGTTCAGGTAGTTGCGAGTTCGGGCAAAAGGCCCAAGGGATCGGATTCGAGATTGAGGGATCATCAGGACCGCAGTCGGTGCGGAAAGTGTGGCAGGGCGCTCGGGGGCGCGTGCAGGAGTGGTAGCGGTGGTGAGTCTGGCTGTTTCAAGTGCGGTCGGACTGGTCATTTCAGCAGGGATTGTACTGTTACCGCCGCACAGGGATCAGACTTGATATGTTTTCACTGCAACCAGCGAGGCCACAAGAAGGCCCAGTGTCCCAGTTTGTTTTCGGCAGGACGGGTGATGGCACCTGCCCCTGCAACCTTGAGGATCACGGATGGCCGTCAGAGCCGAGTAGAGGCACCTGCGGCAGGGAGCAGGGCTTTTCAGATGACGGCCTTGGAGACGCAAGCAACGCCGTACGTTGCAGGTATGCAATTTCCCATTTTCAGTTCTTTTATTTGTGCATGATGTTATTGTTATGGCTCTGCATCATTATCGGTAAAAGTATTTTATTTTGAGTGGTTGATTGTGATCGAGTTATATGCCATCTGCATACCCTGGATATTTGTATGGTAGTTAGGGGATGTGCTCTATTGAAGAAAGTTTCGAAGGATGCAGTAATTGTAGCATGCTTGGGAGAGATTTGGTACGTCTCACTAGTTCGGAGTGGTATAGTGATTGAGATGGATTGGCTAAATCCTTAGCTATGGCGGGCTCGGGTTCCTCAGTAGATGGGTTATGGAATGGCAGCAAAGATCGGGATCTCTTTTGAGTATTGAGCAGCAAGGGGTAAGCGGGATCGAAGTGGGGGAGAATCCTCCGGGTATGCCCAGAGAGGAGCACGCAGACCCAGAATGAGTACGTGACCTCCGAGAAGGAAGAGAAGTAGTTCAGCGTTTGATGGATTGAGGATTTCAGGGTTGGGAGTTTGAGAAACTCCCCATCAGCTAGTGCGTGTGATGGTAATGGTTAGTTCATGGTTGAGAATTCAGGTTGTGGATCGCCCGTAGGACTCGAGGGAGTCGGAATGAGGATCTTGAGAGCTAATGGCACAGGGGTGCCTTCGTACTAGCAGTCAACAATGGATGGTGATGTAAGACTATGGGTAATCCATAGCATTCCTTAGTAGTTTCGTTAGCGGAGTTGGGGCGAGGCCCTTATCTCCTAGTGATCAGATAGAGATCAGGAATGGGTAGTGGATGAGAATGATATGGAGTTTGCCTGGATAGCCCTAGAGAGGTGAGACCTTGGGAGAGGCCGCTCCAGGATATAGTTGGGTGAGACCCGTGGGCGAGGCCCGTATGAGATTAGCAGTGTAGATGAAACCTGGGAGCAGGGTTGCTCGGTAGTATGGTTGGGTGAGACCCATGGGCGAGGCCCAAGCGAGAGTGATTAGACTAGTGGGAATAGAAGTATAGAGGCGGGTGGGACCCGTGGGCAAGGCCCGTGAGTTTTAGCAGCACAGGTGGGACCTGGTAGGGACCTTAGTGTCAAGTTAGGGGATCGGGAATCCCAGGTTTGTAGTGCCTGAATGGCAGAGTAGATTGAGAAGTTATAAGTGATCGAAGTTCTTTGGAAGTCGCTGGGAGCGACTAGTGGTGGTGTTGGGACCAGCTACCGGTGGGAGCCGGTAATCCATTCACTGATAGGTTGGTAGGGACCAGGGTGGTCTCAGTTCATCCAGAAGTCAAAAAAAGGAACAACATAATTGTCAGGCAGTGGCAGTGCAAGCATGCAGCGCATGGTGGAATTCAGTTAGTTGATCGTGAGGTGCTCGGCACCAAACCATAGTAGAAAGAAATGCCCAGTGGATACTGGCGATAATGACCCGTACCGGTAAGCGGGGGTGATGGAGTTGGTGAAGGATAGGGCCTTCACAGTGATAGAAGGAATAGTTGGTTATGGGGTTTTGCCTTGGGAAGGCAAGGAATTGTGCAAGGAAAGAAGGGGTGAACCCCTATAGGTTCAGTGTAGTACTCGGTAAGTACCAGGCGGATTATCGAGTGAGTAAGTCGTGTTTCCAGAATGTTCAGGGTCAGGGTTGACCCAAGATGATTATCCGCAAGGTTTGATGCTAGTCAGAATGATCGGGCGGTAGGCCAGCGAAGGAAGGCAGCTAGTCTTGGGATAATTGGTTGGGTATTGCAGGCAAATCGCAGGCGGTGGGCCATAGCAAACTTCGAGGACGAAGTTTAGTTTAAGTGGGCGAGAGTTGTAACACCCAAAGTTTTGAAGGCCAAGAAAGGAAAGAAAGCCTTAATGTTAAGGGGCGACTCGGCGAGTCCAAGGAGGAACTCGGCGAGTCAGAGCGGGATCCGGGTCGAGGAGTAAGTGACCGACTCGCTGAGTCGGCCAAGGGGACTCGGCGAGTCTGGTCTGTGCGTGGAAAACCCTAAATTCGGGACTTGGAGCCTATATAAACGTCTTAATCTTCTTCCTAGGGTTCCTTACTGCCTCTTAAGCCCTGGATATCAAACCCTAGCCGCCATATCCTCTATTTGAGCCATTTATTGCCTTCAAGAGTGCATTAAGCTTGGAGAAAGAAGAAGAATCTTGAGAGTGCAAGAAGGGGGCTGTAGATCCGGGATTGGGAAGACATTTCTGAGCTTTTGGAGGTATGAACTAGTTCCTGGACCCTTTTTGCATCTAGATTTATGTGTGGTTGTTGGGGCTCTTTAGCCATAATAATATTATTTTGAGTTAGGAGCCGGATCTGGAGTTGCTACTTCAGATCCAAATGTGTTATGGACTGGAGAAGCATAAAGTATCAGCCCTTGAGTCGATTTTGAAGCCCCTTTGCCTTAAACCCTAGTTTATGGTGCTTTTTGCCTAGATCTCCCTCTCGACACGTAAAGTTTGCAACTTTACGTGGGGGATAGGCTTGGGAAGGGTAGATCTACAGTTTGGAGTCCATGCATGACTCGAAAGTCCTCTGCATGTATGTAGATCTGAATGGACTTGGCGAGTCCTTCGAGTGGACTCGGCGAGTAGCTTGAAGATGAGGAGGAACCCGACGAGTGGGATGAACAGCTCGTCGAGTCGGATGAAGATGGGCATGAACTCGACGAGTTGGATGAAGATTGCCTTGTGCTCGGCGAGTCTGCCCTTGGACTCGGCGAGTCAGGTCGCGCAGCCCCAAACCCTTTGAGTTGAGATTCGAATCAGTGAGTCGGGTGGAGACTCAACGAGTTGTTCAGGTCAGGACTCGGAAATCGTTGGACTCGACGAGTCATGGACTGACTTGGCGAGTCATGTCGCGAATGGAAGGACCCTGAGTATGTGAACTCGGTGAGTCGGTAAGTGGACTCGGCGAGTAGGGTTGACCAAGAAAGGTTGACTTTGACCAGGACTTGAATTGACCAGAGATGACTTGGTTGTCTGTCAGGGGTCAGTTTGACTCAGTGTTGTATTGATATTGGTAGCTCGGGGAGCTAGTGGAGCAGCAGTTCGGAGTCAGTGGTCAGGTAGCGGTCAAAGGGATTAGCAGCAGCAGTTCAGCAGTATCAGGTGAGTTTCCCTTTGTATGAATGGGTCTACGGCCACAATGCCGACCCATGTAGTTATGAGTAGAAGACCCGGGGGTTAGCCCTAGGCACAGTATGCTAGTATGATATTCGGGACGAGGTCCAATGATAGAGGATGGGTGCCCAAGGAATGGTTTATGTGATAGTTTATACTTGTTGTCTGTGTGATACTTGTATGTGCCTGGTAGGGAGGTGAGTGTGGGCGAGGTCCCGTATCTCACCAATAGCAGAGTGTGGATGGTGTTCCACATCTCAGTAGCAGAAAAGTAGGGGCGAGGCCCAAGTCAGGAAAGGAGTGAGTTTGGGCTGGGCCCGTATCTCACTACCAGTAGGAGCATGGACAGGGTTCCGTGACTCATCAGTAGCAGGTCAGGGGTGGGGCCCAGAGATAGGCGAGGCCTTAGGACAAGATTCGTTAGTATGTGTTTAGCTTATGTGAGATGTTTATGTGCTTTTATATGTTAGTGGGAGAGGCCCTGTGACAGGCGAGGCCTACGTGAAACAGATCTGTATCCGAGCGGGGCTCGAAGCCAGGCGGGGCCTGGAGCGGCGGGACCGTTCCAGTTGGCGAGGCCCGAGGTAGGGGCGAGGCCCAGGATAGCGGGCGTGGCCCAGTATGTGCAGTATGTGGTTATGCATGGTATGTGGTAAGGTGGGGAACTCACTAAGCTTCGTGCTTATGGTTTTCAGTTTTGGTTTCAGGTACTTCCGGTAGCGGATGATGGAGCTCGGGATGATCGCATGACACACACCATAGTTTAGACAGCCTGGGAATATTTACTCTGATAACGAATATGTATTTTGGAAACTAATACTTTGTTTATGTTTGAAAACGATGAATTTGCTTAACGTAATTCTTATTAAAAGAAATTTTTTTTTAGTCTTAAATTTTGGGATGTTACAGACTGGTTGAGTGAAGTCAGGAATTTCCCTAGGGCAAGCCTAGGATGAGAGTAGCAAAGATCAGTAGTAGTGGAGGGGACTTGGTGCGGTCGAGGCAGTACTTGAGAAAAGTACAGATAGATATGGAAGGTAGTAGGGGCCCATACTACTGAAAGCAGAGGATCTGTACTTGAATCAAGGAAGGCCGAGGCGAGACCAGGAAACCTGCAGTAATAGTGATCCCTCAAGATATATTAGTGTTTCTAACGTGTGATGTGATGTGTTTTCAGAATGGTGGTTTTACGCCCTAGACCAGCAGGCGACAGTTCAGGTGCCGGGGAGGGATCAGGATCTGGCCCGGAGGCCGAGCAGTTGGATGAGCAGACTAAGAAGTTTTTCACTTTAGAGGTTACCCGTATCATACTTGAGCAGACTCCTGTGATCTTTGGTTCGATCAAGGATGGTATTTTGGAGTTGATGGATGAGAAGTTGAGCACATTTCGTGCTGAGGTGGCGGCTATGATGGGGTCGCACACACTCACTTTTAGGGAGTTCAGAGCTTGTGGAGCTCCAGACTATCAAGGGGCGCGGGATCCCATTGCGAGTACTAGATGGTTGGCAGATGTTTCCAACGCGTTCCGTACCAGCAGATGTCCTGAGGGGGACAAGGTCAGGCTAGCATCCTGTCTTCTGAAGGACAGGGCACGTGACTGGTGGGAGGAGGTTGGGCATGTCATCGGGATGACGCAACACTTGATGTTATGACTTGGGCTGATTTTACTACCAAGTTCAGAGTCGAGTTTGCACCGGTTATTGAGGTGCAATAGTTAGCCAGGGAGTTTCAGGATCTTACTTAGACTACAAAGACAGTGGTGGAGATTACCGCCAAGTTCAAGGAGAGGGCTCTTCTTGTTCCTCAGTACGCAGCTGATGAGGAAATGAAGAAGGCCCATTATCATGAGATGTTGCGGTGTGATATCCGCCAGTCTGTGAGCCGGTCCAGCTGTAAAACGCTGGATGACATGATTGCTAGGGCTCGTGAGAGAGAGATTGATTTAGAGATGGAGAAGAAGAGGAAGCCAGAGGTGGTATCTGGCACTGGGAGTTCGGGCAAAAAGCCCAAGGTATTCGATCATAGATCCAGAGGATAGCAAAACCATAGTCGGTGTGGCAAGTGTGGGAGATTGCTCGATGGGGCATGCAAGGCAGGTAGTGCCGGTTGCTACAAGTGCGGTCGGACCGACATATGAGTAGAGATTGCACAGCTCCTACCACCATCACCGCATCTGATCTGATTTGCTTCCATTGCAATCAGAGGGGACATAAAAAAAAGTCCTAGTGTCCGATTTTGACAGCCGCAGGGAAGGTGGCAGCACCTGCCCCTGCCACATTGAGGATTACAGATGCCGTCAGGGCCGGAGTGAGGCGCTAGTGGCGAAGAGTAGGGCTATTCAGATGACAGCAGAGGAGGCGCGAACGAATCCTGATATGGTGACGGGTATGTGTCTTTCTCTTACCTTTTTATTGATATTTTTTGTTTCTCATGATTATATGTTTTTGTATAGGGTCGTTCTTAGTGAACGGCATTTCAGCTACATTATTGTTTGACTCGGGGGCTACCCGATCCTTTGTTTCGCTTGCGCTCAGCAAGAGGTTTAGCAGAGCTTCGGGGGAGCTGGATTGCCCACTTGAGGTTGAGATAGCTGATGACAGGACTGTCAGGGTCGCGAGAGTGCATAAGGCGTGTTCGCTGCAGTTATTCGATGAGCAGTTCTCGGTAGACCTGGTTCCTATTCCTCTGCGAGGGAAGAAGGTTATAGTAGGCATGGATTGGTTGAGCCCCAATGGGGCAGTGATTGATTGTGAACTGCAGTTAGTGAGGGTTCGCACTCCCAGTGGGGGAGAGTTAGTGATTCAGGGCGAGAGGCCGCAACGAGGACCAATTCTTTATTCAACAGCGAGAGCACGACGATACATCCAACAGGGTTGCGTGGGGTACGTCGCCTATGTTTTAAATGCCCGGGAGAAGGGCAAGGCGACTGTTGATGATGTACCGGTGGTACGTGAGTACCTGGATGTATTCCCAGAGGATTTTCTTGGGATACCTCCTAAGAGACAGGTCGAGTTTAGGATCGACCTGGTCCTTGGTGCGGCTCCGATAGCCAAGGCACCATATCGGTTGGCTCCTCCGGAGATGCAAGAGTTGTTTATGCAGCTGCAGGAGTTGCTAGACAAGGGTTTTATCAGGCCAAGTAGTTCACCATGGGGAGCCCCGATCCTATTTGTGAAGAAAAAGGACGGGTCACACCGTATGTGTACAGATTACCGGGAGCTGAATAAGGTAACGGTGAAGAACCGTTACCCACTCCCGAGGATAAATGACTTGTTTGACCAACTTCAGGGAGCATCTTGGTTCTCCAAGATTGATCTGTGCTCCGGATATCACCAGATGCGGGTCAGAGGTGAGGATGTCCAGAAGACCGCTTTTAAGACCCGCTATGGTCATTATGAGTTTGTGGTGATGCCTACGAGGTGAGGATGTCCAGAGGGTAACTCTACGAGTTGGATCGTGATTTCAGGGTTTTCTGATTTATGGAACTCGGCTAGTTGATGGACCAACTCGGCGAGTTGAGTCAACCAGAATATTGACTTTGACCAGAATGTTGACTTTGACTTGGAATTTGATCAAAGTTGACCCTTAAGGGGGGCATGTATATGAAAAGGAGAATTAAAGGAATATTTCATGTGCAGATTTGAGCAAGGTGGATTTCAGAGCCGAGGACATTTCAACTACTGCACGACATTTGAGGTGAGTTACCTTCTAGTAGAAGTGGGTCGAAGGCACCAATGTCGGCCCACTAGTAAGAGTTATATTAGAGATGATTGTCTTTGTGATAATTATATGGTATTCCACTATTTGTTATGCTTTATGTGCTAGTATGCTATGATATTATGTGATAGTGGTAGGAGGGGTAGGATAGGCCCCAGTATCGGTCGAAAGGACCGAAGGGGTATGCTAGCATCCTAATAAGCTAGGCAGTATATGACTTATATGTTTATGTACTAGGATGATATATGGTAGAAGTAGGGGTAAAATAGTCCCCGGTACTAGTTGAAAGACCAAAGGGGTAGGCCAGCACCCTGATATGCTAGGCGAGGTACCGGTCATAAGGACCAAAGGGGTAGGCCAGCACCCTGATATGCTAGGCAAGTTACCGGTTGAAAGACCGAAGGGGTAGGCCAGCACCCTGATATGCTAGGCAGTTACTGGTTGAAAGAGACCACAGGGGTAGTCCAGTACCCACACATGTTAGACAATATGTTTATTGTATAGTATATGGTATAATGGGGGAACTCACTAAGCTTTGTGCTTACAGTTTTCAGTTTTTGTTTCAGGTCCTTCTTCTTTGAAGGGAAAGGAGCCGACACGATAGCAGCGCATTACACACACGATTTTACGCACATGAGATTCTTGGGATTTGTACTATGATATTATTTTCCTATGATATGTTTCGAGATGGTTGACTTATGGTTTTCATGATATAAGATAACATTGATGGCATTTTCAGTAATTTGTTTTATGAATCTTTAAATTAATAATGAAATTTTTGGTCTTGAAATTTGGGATGTTACAGTAACCCAAATTCTTGTGTTTTTGTTTATACTTGACTTTCAATTAGGGTTTTTCTTAGTTTTGTGTATGACATAGATCATTTAGGTTTCATGTACCCTTAAGTGTTAAGTTGTCACAACTAGCATTTTAGCTTGGAAATTCTATTCTCATGTAAACATTTCTCTAGTGTAATAACTTGTACTCTAAAGGAATATCATACTCTATGCTCATTCAAATACATCTCATATGTTCAATTAAGTGTTGAAAACCCTAAAAATTTCGGTTCAAGTTTAATATGAACTAGGATTCTCTTATTGGGCCTAATGGACCAATAAACCTTCAACTTGACTATCTTGGGCCTAAAAACCCTAACTGGGCTCTAAATGGACCACATTCATAAAACTTTAGCATTTTGGACCATGTGGGCCTAAAATAATCCATTTTTATCCCAAATAGGTCTTGTTGGGCCAAAAATGGTCTCATTTGCATTAATGGGCTGCAAACGCTTTTTTTAGGAATTTATTGGGCTGTAAACCTTAATAAGGGCCCAATGGGCCGAAAATTTATTTTTGGGCTTCATGAATTCGAACAATTCAAGTAAAGGCTCAAATCTCCTCAATTTCTTTCTTCCTAGCCCAAATCTCGGCCCAACCTACATTATGCATATAAACAAAAAAATGAAGGATTTATTTGGCTTTGACTCCTCATGTTTGCATGGTGGTCTTCCATGCAAACATCACTTCAATCTCTCTCCCCTTTCTTCTTATCACCCTCGGCCAAAACCCCCACCATACCACCTCCATTTTTCTTCCAAATACCTTCAAACACTCTCAAGAACTTTTCCTTCTTCCCTTAAAATATTTCGAGATTTGCGAGCATTTCCAAGAGGTTTTTCCTCAAGATCATCATCTTTGGTAAGTTTTTACTTGGATCTATGGTTTAGCTTCTTGATTTCTTCAAAAATCTCTTCTTAACCCATAACATTTCATGATCTATACTCTTAAACTTCATAGAGTTCGAAAACCCCCTCAAGGAGCTTGCTAGGGCCAAAATCTTCACTTCATTCTTCATCAAAACTGAATCCAAACCTCAAGGTGAGTTCATACCCCTTGTTTTTCGGTTTTACTTTGTTTTTTGGGGAGAATACAAGTTGCTATGTGTTAGATCTATGTATTTGTGCATGTTTATTATAGCATCGTAAAAATTAAAACAATTTTTCACTTTTTAAAACCATATAATTTCATTCATAATCACTTTCAAGAAAACAATGTATCAACATTATCTCATTACAAATCCCAAGATCAAATCATAATAAACTCCGCGGGTGTGTGTACAGATCATGTCGGCGCCTTCCCGCGATCATCACTGGTACCTGAAACACATAACACATAACACCGTAAGCATAAATGCTTAGTGAGTTCCCCAAAATACCACTCTAGCACATATTAGCCACTCAAGGCTATAACTATGTTGACCCTCTGGTCAGTGTGTCTCAGTGGGACCCCCCAGTCCCAACTCTCTGTAGGTCCTCTGGCCCTAACTCTATGGACCCAAAGGTCCTAACTCTATGGACCCACTGGTCATAACTCTGATAACTCTAAATCATGCATATCACATATCACAATAAATCTCAACACATAAATAGCACACAAATACACTGGCACATAACTCTAAAATACACTGTCACATAACTCTGTTACCACTCTAGGTAATGTATAGTGAGAAGACTCACCTCAGATGTCTCGGTAAATCTCTGACTCAGTAGAAATATGATCTAGCCTCCGCCTAATCACATAAAGTAAATACTCTCATAAATATAACTCTCGAGACTAGACTCAACCCTCTCTTGGCACCCTCAGAAGGGTAAAAGACCATTTTACCCCTCTTTTGACTCAAAGACCCCATTGTTGACCAAACCCTAAAAGTCAACAAAAGTCAATGGTCAAACTTTGACCCGACTCGTCGAGTGCACTTGGGTGACTCAGTGAGTCTTCACGTGTCCACTATCTCTCTAGTCTCGCTTGACACGTCGAGCCTTTCCCCTGCTCGACGAGTTACACCTGGCATGAATCGCGGGGTCACCCCGACTCAACTCGTCGAGTCCTATTATGAACTCGGCGAGTTCCGCCTAGAACTCCAGTCCTCTATTTCCCTCTGACTCACCGATTCATTCCCCCAACTCGACAATTTACCAACTGAATGATTTACGGGAAACCCTAACCCTACTCGCCGAGTTTGTTCTTGGGACTCGGCGAGTTCATGCCATGCTCAACAGAAATGACCTCCTGAGGTCAGATCTGTTCCTCTAACCCATAGATCTGACCTCCTTGAGAAAAATAAACACGTAAAGTTTAGATCTTGATTCACATGCAAAGACCAAATGGCTCTGTTTGAAGAAATGGCCTCAATATGCCACCCTAAGCTCATATCTCTCAATGTCACCCATAAAAATCAAGGAGTTAAGGTCTCTGGACCTCTTTGGATCCAGATTCGAAGCCTCAACACAAGAAGGGACCAATTGCTCCACAATTCATACTCTAAAGGGGCTGGAAACCCTAACTCTCAAAGAGTAACACCAAAACTGAAGAAGGATCGAATATATACCTCAATATGAAGTCCTTAGGCTCTGAAATCCACATAATAGCACCCTCTTCAGTTCCCTCTTGCCTTTGTCACCTTCTTCTTGCAAAAACACCCACACAAGGATCAAAAATGGTCTCTTCTTCCTCACAAACACTCTAGATCGCTTAGGGTTTCACTCAGGGGTCTGGTAGCCGGAAATGGTGGCTATAAGCCCCTTTAAATAAGTCTCAAACCCCAGGAATTAGGGCTTCATTAAACAGCGCGGGCTCGTCGAGTCCACCAGTCGACTCGCCGAGTCCGATCATTAACCCGGATAGAATTCGCGACCCTACTCAGAGAGTCTAAGCATCAACTCGTCAAGTCCCTCCAAAATCTCCAAAATAAATGAATAAATAATGTACCTGGGAATCCGGATGTTACATATATGATTGTACATTTGCATCGAAGTTATATTTTTATTCGACTTCCATAGCTTTTTGTAATTTAGCTTTGTTTAAACATTATATTTTTTGAAACAATGAATATTATGATATGTTTTCAAAAATGAGTTTTAAATGTTTATTGTAGTTTTAAATAAAAATTTTGGTTTGAAATTAATGACATTATAGCCAGTCTCACGTAGGATGACACGTGAGCAAAACCTAAAAAAACCGGTCATAAAAATTAAATATTTACAAAAACAACCAAGATATATTTTACAATAAAAATATATTAAAAATTAAATATATACAAGCTAAAAACTTAATTTGGAGCATTTAGTCACAAGACATAAAAAATCAACATCGTTCGTGTCTTATTAATCGATGAAAACAATGATAAATTACATGCCCACATGTACAAAAAAAAATTTGGAAAAAAATTTAATTTTAATTATATTAGTTTTTTCTTCTAAAAATATAATAGATTTATTATTCATCATGGTGAACATATATTTATTAACGAGTGTTTTTTATTTTTGATTTAAGGACGGTGGATGTACCACCACTACCTCGTACGGTATCACAATCTGGCTCTCTGGTAACACCATACTTGTTGATACTTTTTGTGTAGTGACATCATTCTGCAATACAAAACCCCCTTGCCTTGTCTCTTTTCTCATGGCATGCACACAACTTAATTTTCATTCACATATTATTTTCATGAGTGTATAATACACATACAGTCTTCATGATTCAAAAAGCTATGATGTATCTTCTTCTCATCCTTGCAAGATGTACAAGCTAATGAGCTATTACCTATACTTTGTACAAGCTTTAATTTTTCCATGCCTAGCAAGAAGTATTTTCTTTCTTTTTCTTTATAATTCAAGAAGTACAAAGAAGCCCGGTAAAATATATTTTTATAATTTAATTTTAAAAAATAATAAGACAAAACTTCAAAAATGGTCCTTATGGTTTTCGAAAATATCAAGTTTAGTCCCTAAGTTTAAAAAACCTCACAGATGGTCCTTGTGGTTTCAAAAAATTTAACATTTGGTCCTTCCGGCTAACTCCATTAGCTTTTGGCCGTTAAGTGAAGGGCAATTCAGTCATTTCACTTCCACAAGGACCATTTATGAAGTTTTACCTTATTTAATATATATATATATATATATATATATATATATATATATATATATATATAATTATTTAATATTAAAGGGTCCCACCCCCTCTCTCTCACACACCATCTTCTCTCTCTCTCTCTCTCTTGTTAAAAGGCATCACCCCCAAACACCCTCTGTTATTGTTTTGCTCGACCCCTGCTTTCCCAGAAGCCACAACTCTGGTGAGATAAGCTAACAGTCAAGGAAAAGAGCCCATAGGAAAAACCGGTTGTCCACCTCTCCACCTCCCCTCGGTTGCTGAGCAAACCCACGAACCCCCACCTGTTGTGATGTTTCCGATCTGCTCTTTCCCTCCCTTTTTTCTCCGTTTTTCTACCAACCTCTCCAGCTCCCCTCCATGGCTTTTTGTGTGATGTTGCAGAGAGTCAATATGCACATTTGGGTTTACAATTTGTACAACAAATCCAATCAAAAAACAGCATTTTAGAAAATGATTATTCTTTGGAGCAATCTGTAAAACAGTTGGTGTGTGCAACAAAAGTCAATAAATTTTCATGTCAAATTCAGCTCGTGTAGCCACAATTCTTGAGAGTGCAGTTTCATCAGTCCCTGTCTTCTCAATTGCTAGCCTTAACCTTTTCTCAAAGTATTTCATAGGATACATCAATCCCTTTATTGTTGCCCTTAAAATTGCCAAAAAAGTCGTCAATAAGTCAATGTTCATACCTTGTTAATATCTTGTCCAAATTCATTCTTGTAATGATTTAAATTCATTCTGGATACTCAATTTTATCCAAATCATACGACATCGAACAGGATTTCGGAAGTCAAATTTGATGTGGCGAGGCATTTGAGTATTGCATTCTTCTGGACCACAAAGCTCCAGCAAAGATGTGAGCATTGATTTCACATCCCATTTTCCGACACATGGTCTTTCTTCCTTGTGTATTTTGTTGCTTGCCCAAATTTGGACCTATACAATAACAGAATATGAAATTATGAATGAGTTTGGTTACCAGGATTTGGGAATTCCATTCCATGACTAGGTTTACTTACGATGAGGGAATCAAACATGGAATAGCCATAGGGACTAACGAGAATGATAACGCCGGAGACATCAGAGAGACTACCCAGAACGATAATAAGCTCAGTGGAAGAGGTGGTTAGAGGTGCTCTCCAGTACGACTGTTTTAATTTGATATTCAAAGGTGCAAAGCAACGACAATGGGGGAGAGAGGGTGGCCGCTTGTGGTGGTTCACGGCGGTGGGGGTCACCGGTGGGTGGTTGAGGGTGGCAGTCCTTGGTTGTCCCTGTTTCTTTCTTCGATTTGTGCAGTAGATTGACGAGAGGGGGAGAAAAGGAGGTGAGGTGGTGATGTTTAAATGGTCTGTGTGTGTGTGTGTGTATGTGTGAGAGATAGAGAGAAAGAGAGAGAGAGAGAGAGAGAGAGAGAGAGAGAGAGAGAGATGGGGTGGGACCTTTGCATATTAAATACCATTTATTTATTTATTTAAAAAAAAAGTAATTGCAAAACCTCATAAATAGTCCCTGTGTGGTGAAATGCCAAAAATGCCCCTGACTTAACGGCCAAAAGCTAACGGAGTTAGCCGGAATGACCAAATGTTAAAAGTTTTGATACCACAGGGACCATCTGTAAGATTTTTTGAACTTAAGGACTAAACTTGATATTTTTAAAAATTATAGGACAATTTTTAAAGTTTTATCAAATAATAATAATAATAACTAGATTTGTGACCATTTCTTGTGAGGGGATAAAAATAAATAAATAAATAAAAAACGAAAAAAAAAAAAAAAGAAGGCTCTAGACTATGGTAGACCCAGATCAGCGTAGGGACCAAGTCATTGACTTCTGGCTCTGGTATATAAACCCGATAATACGCATCAGATGAACACAAATACTTCTATCGAGATCAGACATCCTCCTCCACCCTCGCTGCCTGTAAGCACCAAAAGTAAGGTTTTATATATTTGATAAGTTAATTTGCTTGCGTTTATATTGCTTTAATGAATTTGGGTGTATGTGGATTTAGATCTGATTGCAGTTTAGTTTTTATTTTATCATGCTAAAACCAACATTTTAAATCCGAATTGATGCGTTTTAACTTTTAAGCTATAGTGAGGAAAATTAGGGATTAAGATCCGAATTCATTGAACTTAGATAGCATTGTGATATTTTTATTGAGAGATAGGTGTTGTTTGTTTTGTACTTCTGTTGAATAGGCTGAATTGATGATGCTTTTGTTTGATTTAATTTTTGGGATTTTAATTTTCTTGGATTCTGATGTGGATTTGCATTTACTGATGCAGAAACTTCATCCCCTTCCTCTGCTGTCGAGTTTTGAGCTTCTTCCTGGTTTGAATATCTCCTTTACAGCTAGAATACTAATTCTATTTCCTGATCTATCTTTGTATTTAATATTTGTTGTATATATGTCAAATATAACTATGGATCTGTATTCATTTATTGCTTCTAACATGATTTTGTGTAACCAAATAGATAGTGCGCTCGAGAGCCATCGACAATGTAAAACTGTATGTATGCTTGATCTTACCTTTATACTATAAGATTGTCTATATATTTATACTGTTTTCTTTAGTGTTCTCAAGCCGGATTTGGATCCGAATTCATGAATAGGTACTGTTATCAGTAATATATGTTTTTTTTATGACGTTTCATTTTTATTTGATGTATCTGTTTTTTTTTAGTTAGCCATATATATTATATTATCTGTTTATCTATTATCTATGTGTTTCTGTCCAATCGATTATTATTACTTGATTTCTAGTTTCCCAGGGATTAATTGATAAAAAGTTTAATGGCCACCAAGGTAAGTCAAACTCAAACATAAAAGGTCATATGTTTTCATGAATGTGTGTCAGTGTGTGTATAGGTAGGTTTTGCAGGAAGCAGAAGCTGTTTTGTTTTCTTACACGACAATATGGCATGTGTTTTGGTTTTATTTTGGATTTATTCAGCAATATTATTATTATATATACTCTTCAAAATCAAAGATGGCGACCTCAGCAACAACAAGTGATGTTCAAGTCATACCCTTTCATAACTGTAAAGGATGCATAGACAAGATGAAAAAGGCATTCCGTAAACTTAATGGTGTGGAGTTGATAGAAATGGACCCTGAGATTGGGATATTTACAATTTCAACCCTTGAGAATCTTGAAGGAATCAGGGCTGCACTTCAGAAGAAATTCCGTAAGAAATCTTTTATTGTGTTGCCAGGGCCACTTCCACCGCTGCCACCACCAACTACAGAACCATCGGCTCCACCCATGCCAATAACTCCCGAAGAAGATTACTATGTTATTGGTTATCCTATTGACTCAACAACTACCGAAGAAGATTACTATGTTATTGGGTATCCTGTTGACCCTTAATACTTCGGAGGATGATTATCCAATTGGTGTTGTAATTTTTTTTTTTTTTTTTTATGATTGTTTATTTTTTATGTATACTTGTGATTTACAATATGTAGAGTGTGATCCGTAGGGCTATGGGGTTGTTCTTTTTTGTATTTGAATAAATGAAATAAGATTATGGAAGATGGAAGACAAAGTTGAATAGCTTTACCTCAAATTTGGGAGTTGTATTAGGGCTTGTTCTTTTTTGTTTGAGAGAGAAGTAGATGGTTTTCTGGGACGAAGAGAAAGGTGGGATAACGACAGTTGGGGTTAAGCTACATATGAATGAATACAAAACTTGTCTAATACGGAGGTTATAAAACATCAAGCCATAAAGAAATTTAGCGGTTACTCGTGAACCGAACCATTGTTATCCGTTTTTATACGATTCTGTTTGGTTTTTTAAGCAATTTGGTTTGGTTATAATTGAGAAACCATCAAAACATGCTCATTTTCATAATGGGTATTTTGTAAATGGTTATAAGTTGAGTAAATTACACGAATAGTACTTATGGTTTGGGGTAATTTGTGTGTTTGGTTACTAACTTATTTATTAACTCAAGAAGATCTCTATTGTTTGTTTTTGTTGTGCGTTTGGTCTCTGTCTTACCTAAAAATATTATTTTGCTCTTGATTTTTTAATTTATTTAAATAAAAACACTCCTAACCCCAACCGCACCTCAACTTATCTTACCTAAAAAAGACAATTTTAATTTATTTAAATAAGGGTATAATAGTCCTTTTAGGTAAGACATGGACCAAGCACGTAACAAAAACAAACAGTAGGGACCTTTCGAGTTAAAAAATAAATTAGAAACCAAACGCGCAAATTACCTCAAACCATGGGCACAATTTGTGTAATTTACACTCATAAGTTCCACACTCAAGAATACGGTGAGGGTCGGACGACAAATAACTTTGGAGTTTGTGTTAGGGGGGAGACATATAATGTCGAACAAGAGTCAGAGTATTACGAAGTGTTATGGCAGCAGGTCTTCGACTGTTATACTATTTAATTGTATTTAGTTTAATAACAAAGGTGTAAAAGTCAACAAAAACAAGTGTTTAATATATCATACCCTTCAATGACAAAGGAGACAAAAAATAAGCCGGTGGTTATCAAGACAAAACTATTGAATTACAAAATTGGTGTATTGTTGTAATCAGAAGCAAAGTCCTTTTAGGTTGCCCTCATAACTAAAACTTGATTAGAATAACATTTATAGAAAGATGATGATTCATTAGATTATTATATGATTAATAAACTAATTGGAAATTGTAAGGAAATGATTTGTTAATATATTGTATGATTAATATATTAATTGGAAATGGATGGTTGATTTATTAATTTATTATGTGATTAATAAATTACTAGGAGTTCAATTGATAAAATAAATTGATTTGTTAATTTATATGGTTGATAAATTAATAAGAAATTATTTAGAACTAGTTAATTATTAAATCATAATTAATCTAGAATTAATTTGAGATTAATTGAAATTAATTAAATGTGTAATGGGTAATTATAATTGTTCAATAATTAAACAAAAGAATCAATTCTAGAACCATCCAAGGGGTGGACAGTTTTAGGAGCTTCATTGGGGTTTCCATAAGCCTCTTGGATAAGGAAATGATTTAGATTGGGATTAAACTCATTCAAATCTTGTTTGGTCTTTAAGTTACCTAAACTATAAATATGACCGCTTATAACCTTATTTTCATTCATGCACTTCCCATAAGCATTAGGAACAAAATTTTCCTCTCCTCAATTTTCTTCTAGTTCTATGTTTTGAGTGTGAGCCATTAGAGACATCATATTTTTGGTGTTCGCTTTCTAAGCTCTTCAAAGGAAGGATTGAAATGATTTGTTTACTACAACAAATCAAACGTATGTAACCCTAATTCTTGTGTTTTTGTTTATACTAGACTTTCAATTAGGTTTTTTGTTAGTTTTATTATTCATAGTATGTTGCATTCAATGTGTATGACATAGATCCTTTAGGTTTCATTTCCCTTAAGTGTTAAGTGAAATTCAGCAAGCACATAGTTCTTGTAACCCATAAAACTCATTAGTGGTATCAAATATTATGTATGTCTAAAATTGATTGTACATAAGTTGAAACCAGTGTTGCAGAAATCGGCCTTGGCGGCCGATTAATCGGCGATTAATTGTTTGGCGGCCTCAAACCGATTACGATTAGGGTGTTTGGCAGAAATTGGTCAAAATCGGTCAAACTCGGGCTTGGCGGTCCTCGGCGGTTATAGGTGGGAAATATTTAAAAAAAATTTAAAAAACTAATTTTCAAATATTACACCAAAATTTTAAAATTTAAAATTTTTAAGCTTACACATTTTAAAATGTTATACTAAAATTTTAAAAATTCAAAATTTTAAAATTTAAAATTTTCAAATACTTAGTTTTTTAGGAAATATTAATTTTTTAAATAATTTTATTAATAATTTAGGGTCCCCGATTAATCTCCGCCGAGTCTGATTAATCGTTTATCGTCAGTTATCCGCCGAGCTACCGCCGAACGATTTTTACAACCTTGGTTGAAATTGAACAAAAAGGATTTCCCGAAAAAAAAAAATACAACTCACGACATGAGCAGAAGGGTCTCACGACGTGAGATTAGTCTAAAACAGAAATTCAGGATGTTGCTACCTAATCTGATTTGTGTGGTTAATTTTGGTAATTATCTAGTTTTAAATCTGTAAAAATCCGATTTTTGAATGCACTAGATAATTAAATAAAAACCCTAAATATTATGTAATAATCTTGGAAAGATAATATTTAATTATAAGATTAATTAAATTAATTATCCTGATGGATTTAATAAAAAATTTAATTATAAGATTAATTAAAAGATAATTATAAATCTATGATAGGTTTAAATGATTAATTAAGTAATAGATTGATTAACATAATTAATTTTAAGTGTCTAAATGATTAATTAAATACTCGATTAATTTAGATAATTAATTATAAACCTAGTATTTTGAAATGTTTTAAAATACATCTTATACTATATATGATTAAAAGTTTAATGTATTATATGTATAAGACAAGTCAGTTAAATCGCTAGATTTGACATCTAAAATTTGGGAGAAGAGATAATTCAAATTTTAGATGTCAAATCAAGACAATAAAGGTCTTTCTCGTTCTTATGGAAATGGTTTTCCTCAACATTCTAGAGATGGTATTCCACTTTCAAATCAAGGTGAAAATGTTTTCCCTTTCTTAGGAAATGGTAGAATTAGACATAGTCTTTATTCAACTCTTCCACCTCCTCCTCCTCCTGTGACTTTCTCAACGTCACGAGTTGAAAGATATGAAACTACTCATGCCCTATTAGCATGTAAACATGCAGATCGAAATTCTATGTGTACATACGTTCTGAAAATGAACTCGTACATTGACAAGTTGGAAAGGATGGGTATCAAATTCTCAAAGGATCAAGCCAATGATTTGGTTCTTCTTTCGCTTCCTAAGTCATATGGTCAATTCGTTGAGAACATTCATATGAGGAATCTTGATGTGACCATAATTTAGTTGACCTATATGTTGATGGTTGCTTAAGCATAAATGCTTAAGAACACAACTAAAGCAGAAATGCTTATATGGTCTAATTCCAAAATCCCAATGAGTTTATTTGTTTCTACTACCAATTGAAGGGACATTAGAAGCGAAATTGCCCAAAATACTTGAAAGATCTTATAGATAGTAAAGTAAGTTAGTGTGACTCTAGTTTTGGTATATCCATTATCTAACTTGTAATATCCCAACAATCGCAATAATTTTTTTATTTTTAATTAAAGTAAGATCATTGTTTCCAACCAAAATCCAAGTCATAAGAAACCAATGTTAAGCACAAATATTCCAAAATCAAGTTATCATAATATCTCCAAAACATGTCACTGAATGATGTGTACGATCACGCATTTGCTTTCCCCTGATCATCTAAAGTAACTGAAGCATAACACTTCAAACGTAAGCCAAAGCTTAGTGAGTTCCCCAAAATACCACCACACAAACATATAACAGCATGCATACAGGGCCCACATCCATCAGGCTAGATTACCCCTTAGCCCAAAGCATGAGTCTGGCTTGCCTTTCTGGACCACAGTTCATGTCTGGATTGCTACCGAACCCAAAACATAAGTCTGGCATGCCTACCCGATGCACAAGTTATGCTTGGCTTTCTCCCAGGTTTGTTGGCTTCTGCATAAAGTAGCATTGTCTCAACCCAATCGCACTATGTCGACATATGCAACTGATAAACACATGACAGAAACAAATAAACATGCATATCTTAATATATCACTACAACATAGCAACATCCTAAAGTAGAATACATAATCTACTAGGCCGACAATGGTTCCTTCGACCCCTAGGTACAATGAGGAAACTCACCTCACAGTCTGAAAAGATAGCAGAAAAGAACTTTGCTTCAAATGTCAACTCTATAGGTCACCTATACAAAAAACAGTGACCTAAACTCAAATTACAACTCAAAATAACCAAAATGCCCATAATTCAAACTTGGTCAAACCCCATGTCAAAGGTCAAAGTCAGTAAGTCAAAAAATTCAAGGGAAGGTTAAGCTGGTTGAGTACACCCTGCGCATTGAGCTACTATGCTGGGCGTAGTTGCAACTCATGCAAAACCACGAGACTCTAACCCGATACGTGCAACGTACCTATTGTTACACCTATCATACTCCGTCTGAATGCAAATCTTCATATTAAGAGCATATTCTTTAAATACCTTTCGTCCAAACTCAGATCTAGACCCATAACAACATTCTAAGTCATAAAGTTTCCACCTTTATGACTTTCCTTGGCTATACAAGGTCTAAAAGCTAAAACCCTAACTTAATAATCCATTAGGACATCATAACTCTTGAATATAAGGGATAGAAGGACCAAGATCACATTTTTACGGTTCCTAACACATAAAAATGTCAAAAAGGACAAATCTTCTGGTTAGAGTAATCCATACTCATGAACACCAAGCTTATGGTACCAAAATAAACACAAACTCAAGGCTAATAAGATCTAAGAAAATAACTCATCAAGTTTCAGACTTTATGCCGCCAAAGGGTGCTTTAGGGTGAAACACATCTAGATCCAAAATGCCTTGAGCTTCCAAGATGATTACATTTCCTCCTCCTTCCTTTAAGAACACCAAAAATGCACTCTTAAGCTAAAAAAGGCTCACACAAAGGATTATGGTTTGTTAGGGACAAATTGAGAGATGGAGGCTGATGAGGGTGAATGTCTTAAGAAGTTAATGATGCTTAAATATGGCTCAAACCCTAAAAATTAGATTTTGGGCATCAGGCGTCCTACATATAATGGATCCATGGGACCAAATTGCAAGAAAAATCTACTTTGGGGTCGCGAACAACTCAAGATAGTGCTCTCGCATCTCCGCCTTGGGTTATCAAGTCCATTTGGAACCCTTCTGATGTTACCTTTGAACATTAACCAATGATACCACTTTGTTGCGGAAGGCCTTCGTCTTCCTATCCATAACTTCCACTGGCCTCTTAATGTCGTTCAAACGATCATCAACCTGAATATCGTTCGATGGGACCACTACTGAATCATCACCTATACACTTTTGTAGCTGAGAAACATGAAAGGTGTTGTAAATCTGACTAAGCTCCTCAAGCAAATCCAAACAATAGGCTACCCTGCCTACCCTAGATAATAATCGAAAGGGCCCAATATATCGAGGCCCCGACTTACCCCTCTTCCTGAAGCGTATTACACCCTTCCATGGTGATACCTTCAGTAGCACCATATCGCCGTCCTTGAACTCCAACTCAGATTGATGCCTATCGGCATAACTCTTCTGCCGACTCTAAGTTGTCTACAACCTTTGCCTGATCTACGGAATAAGCTTTGTCTTCGGAAGAACTACCTCGGTCTTACGTATAACCTTATGACCGACCTTTCCCCAACAGACTGGGGTACGATACTTCCTCCCATATACGTAAGACCGAGGTAGTTCTTCCGAAGACAAAATTTGGACTTATGTTCCTCCTCCAACACATTCTGCCTGATCCCACCAAAATTTGGTACCCAAACCCAGCAACATCGGGTCAATAATCCATGACCATCAGTAGAAAACCTATCAATATCACCCCTAATTCGCTCTTGTTTCCAATTCTCCTTCTTGACTCCCTCGGCTTGAGCCTCCCTAATCAAATCCAGAAGTGGCAAATAGATCAAAATCGTTATACATATGCTCCTAACAGAAGGACTAGCTGACCTGCGACTCAAAGCATCAGCGCCCATGTTCGATTTTCCCAAATGATAAAGAATATCACAATCATAATCCTTTACTACGTCAAGCCATCTATGTTGCCTCATATTTAGATTTGGTTGATCCATGAGATATCTCAAACTCTTGTAATATGTGTATATGGTACACCAGACCCCATATATATAATGTTGGCAAATCTTGAGGGAAAACATCACCGCCCCCATCTCCAAATCATGAGTATGATACCGAACCTCATGCGACTTCAGCTGCCTAAAAGCATATACAATAACTCTCCATTGCTGCATGATGATTGTCCCTAAACTAGTAATAGAAGCATCATAATGAACAACAAAATTGTCCACACCCTTTGGAAGGATCAACACCAGGGTCTCACATAACTTTTGTCTCAGTGTCTCGAATGCAGCCTGCTGCTTAGGCTCCCAATAAAATTCCACGGCCTTCCTCGTCAAACGAGTGAGGGGTACAATAACCTTGGAGAAATCTTGAATAAACCTTTGATAAAGCCCTACTAAACCTAGAAAACTCCTGATCTTCGAAGGAGTCTTTGGGACGTCCCACTGCATAACTGCCTCAATCTTGGCCGGATCGACCAAAATCTCATTCTAGTTAACAAGGTGTCCTAAGAACTGTACATCTCGTAACCAAAACTCACACTTCGTGAACTTAGCATAAAGCCTCTCCCTGCTTAAAACTCCCAACAACTCTCGAAGGTGCTCCTCGTGTTGTTCCCTGGTCTAGGAATAGACCAGGATATCATCGATGAAAACAAAAACTAATCGATCAAGCATCGACCTGCACACTCGATTCATCAAATCCATAAATGTTGCAGGCGCATTCGTGAGCCCAAACGACATCACCACGAACTCATAATGATCATAACGAGTCTGAAATGTTGTCTTCTCCATGTCCTCCTCTCTAAACCTCATATGATGATACCCTGACCTCAAATAAATCTTGGAGAACCAAGATGCACCCTGCAGCTGGTCAAAGAGGTCATCAATTCATGGAAGTGGGTGTTATCAGAGTGTCGCAACGCCTAACAAACAAATATTATAAATAAAAATACTACTCAAATGAACTGGGGGTAGTACAAGAAAGCAGGGTTGAATCCACAAGGACAGGTCCTAAGGTTTATGCCTCTCTTGCGTAAGGCACTCACTAAATTAATAGTAACTAGAATGAGGGGGGATTTTTTGACTTTTAAAACTAACTTAGACATAAATTTACAAAAGAAAATTTCAATTTAAACACTATAATAAAATTTAGAGGGTAAAAGCAATTCAGTTTCTTGGTGACTCTCCTAATCATGCAAATAACCTTCAACACGATACTTGAATTGTGTATTGTTTAAACTGGTACTAAAAATTATTAATAAGCTCTAACAATTTTCTTTTACTAAAATGTTTAACCAAAACAAGCTCTTTGAATTAAACCTTACTTTTAACTGAATTAACCAAATACGCTCTTGATTAATTTAGAAAAGTAGCATTAGACACAGTGTGAAATTCCCAGTAAACTCCAATACTTCTCACAAGCTCGGAAACGTAAAGAATTTTTCGATTAGTTTACATTAGATTTAACCCTAACACATGATTAATCTAATATTTGTTACTTTTACTTATTAATAAAGACAATTATGGATCTATATGAATCAGATAACTGGAATGATTTATTAACAATTAAAGTGGCCAACAAAACCTGAATCAAAATCAAACGTTCAATTAAGCATAAAACTAATCAAACTAAACAGTAAACACAGTAAGAAATTATGCTTAATGATTACTTGCACAAAAGTTGAGTCGTTTGCGAAACTAAAATCTAGGGGTTTTAGCCTAACATGGATAAAAACGAATTACTACAAGTAGAAGCAAAACCTAGATGATTAATCCTACTAAACGAAAAAAGAAACTGAATCATGTTCTTCAAATCTGTGTTTGGCACACAAAATCCTCTGAAAATCGTCTCCCAGCTGTCTGGAATCACAAATTTAGTCACTGGGGTGCTTTCAGAAGACTTTTATACATCTAGTCAAAAAGCAGCGAAAATATTCGATCACATATATGATAAATGTGATTGCATTTTTCGTGAAAATGAGTCCCGGAGTGATTTAATGTAATATGATGCCATTTTGAAACTTTTCAGGACTTCAACGCATTTCTGCGACGCATATGTTGATTTTGTGATCGCATTTTTTGTCTTCTTTGCTCACCTCGAATTTTGGCACGCAAGAACCATGAAGCAAGTGTGCGAACAATTTCTGAGATCGCATATATGACAAATGTGATTGCATTTCTTCCATTCTGCCTCGTTGTGGTTGCAATTTTTCCTTTCAAGCTATTCCTAATCATCCCTCGGCATCCTTCCTTAATTCCATCTCCAATCAAGCCCCTAGAACGCACCTTAAGATGTCATATGTGTCAATGTGCTCCAATTTTCCCTGAAAATCATAACAAAAGTGAGTAGTACATGAATTCTAGAAATATAATGAGAAACACAAAATTTATAATAACATTAGGTAGATACTTAGATTTTTATAAAAAAAACAAGAAAAACATGTTAAAAGATGCATATAAAATGCATCGAACAGTGGGTAATGGTTCTTTACCGTTAACTTGTTCAACTCCCGATAATCAATACACATGCGGTGGGACCCATCATTTTTCTTCACAAATAAAATCGACGCTCTCCAAAGCTAACTACTTGGTCTGATAAACTACTTTCCGAACAGCTCTTGAAGTTGAGAGGATAACTCTTGCATCTCTGGCGGTGCTAATGTGAACGGCGCCTTAGCAATCGGAGCTGCACCGGGAACCAAATCAATCATAAGTTCAACTTGCCTATTAGGAGGCTCACCGGGTAATTCCTCCAGAATCACATTTGGGAACTCCCTGACTGTGGGCACACCTGAAACCGAAACCTCCTTCCCAACCATAGTGTCAACCATATACGCGAGGTAACCCATACACCCATGTTGCGGATACTTTCAAGCCCTGGAAGCAGAACAAAAGGCTGATCCAACCTTGGTACCCTCTCCATAAATAATTAGGTTTCCCCCACTTCAGGTTCGAACTACCACCCACTGAGAGACATGTCAAAACTCCTACTGAAGGATTAAGACACAAAGGACCGACTCGTACCTGAGTCAAAAAGCACAAGAGCAGATAAGGAATTCACTAAGAATGTACCTAGCAGAATCATCAACATAAGCATACCATAAAATAATTTGACGGAATAATAAACGAAAACATATTGGTAATGATGTATGGCACTACCCTGGCCTCCTCTGCTGTGAGGTGGAATGCATGAACTTGAGCCCTTGAGGGCTCTGCCCTGCCCTAACATCCATCTGTGATCCTCAAAGAAGCCTGTGCTAGATCTTGCACCGGTCTCGCTGCGAGCAAGGGGCAGTTGGCCTTCATATGGCCAATGTAACACCCTGAAATCACAAGGCAAAATTTTCAATTTTAATATATATATATATATATATATATATATATATATATATATATATATACACATTCATTTATCTTTATTCAAACATTTAAAGTATTCCAGAGTAAATAATTATCAGAGTAAAATCCCAAAATCATGAATTACGGGAAAACACGGTTGTATGCGCTGCGATCAATCCAGGCTCTTCCCTTTCGAACTGGAAGTACCTGAAACCATAAACCACAAACTGTAAGCACAAAGCTTAGTGAGTTCCCTAAACACCACATACCTTACATATCAAACGAGCCACACATATCATACATATCCAACAATCAATAAAAGTGCTATGTCCCATCCATAGTCTTGTTATTATGCCACAATCCGTATCATGGTCTTCCTTACCAAGCCAAGGGCCAAAACCCTGGGTCTTACAGACATGTTCCAGGAGCCACCTCCTGGTCTTATATGCAAGCATCACAAAGACAACAAGCATACGATCTACAACTACTTAACTAGTTAATTTCTAGAGTTCAAACTTTGGTCTTGTATATAGATCACCAGGAGCCGCCTCCCGGTCTTTCATACAAAATGCCAAGGGCGACCCCCGGTCTTTCAAGATATGATTTGTAGTTACTAGAGCATAGCTCTACAACTTGATTGGAAACGAAGTATTACTCATCTCTTGATTGAACCATTTCAACAATATATGATTCCTCTTCTTAGTCATACAATTGCACTAAGATCTTCTTCGAGGATCAGTTGTGACATAGTTCCACAATCGTTAGGATGATCATAAAACATGATGCTAAAGTACTCTCCTTTACTTTCACAGATTAGATAAACTTTTATCTTTCAACCTTATAGATTCTTTTATTCGTTCTGCTATTCTTTGAATCTTTTCAAAGTATCAAAATTATGCTTAATCTTATAAACACAACCATATTTACTGAAACATCAGGAAATCATGATGAATAGAGTTATCGTGATTTGTGGTGGATCTGAAGAGTTCATATGAACATGTACTAGATCCATTAGTCTTTCACTTGACTTACATAAATATGTGATCAACGAATTAGTCATAATTTTCCAATGAACAAGATTCTCATATACTATACAATACGACTTGTACATCACCAGGTATTTGTCCAGTTGGTGATGATATTTCTTTTCGCTTGGTCAATTATTACAATACCACAAGCGATATCATAAGAATCAAATCCATAATTAATATTGCTAATATCAGAAATGTAACCGACACTTTCATAAATGTCATTGCAAGGAAATATAAAACTCAGGCAACCAGATAAACCAAAATTTTCACTTTTATTGAAAATAAACGAAAATTTGGAACTTGTCACTAAAACACATAAAATGAAAAACTATGTTTCTAGACATCTCCTAAGAGTAATGGCAATCTATTAAATTATCTCATCTCCTTAGTAGTAGCTCCAAATTCTGATCTTCGAACCATGTGATCAAATACATTTCTCACGATCAGAATTAGCTAACCTTGCTCAATCTTCATTCATTCTCTTATCTCCTATAATACTATCAAAATGTGATCATCACATCATATATTAAGATTCTACGAATAGGAACCCATAAACAATAGAGTCAGATAATGGATGTACCTGAAGTAGAGTCACATGACTTGACTTTACTATCTCTAAGATATTTTAGGTATTTTTGGGCAGCTTTGTTTCCAATGTCGCTTCAACTGGTAGTAAAGAAAATGCACTCTTTGGGGTCAACACATGGAATGATCCCAAAACTAGTCATTTCTCTTTACCATACGTTCAAACAGTTTGATCTTGGATGACCCCTTTCCATTTGGAAGAGAAATCTTTTCTAGATCACCATTGTCAATGTCCATGGAAACCTTGAAATTAGACCCAATAAGCATCTCTGCTTTAGATATGCTCCTAAACATTTCTACTTCAGCAACAATTAATTAGCATCACGTTGATATTCTCATATAAAAGTTCTCAATGAACTGATCATCTGAATTTGGTAGCGAAAGAAGAACCAAAACAATGGCTTCCTTCCTTGGGAAAACGACACCCATTCTATGTAACTTGTCGATGTACGCCTTCTTGTCAGAACATGCATATACACAAAGTTTCCATTTTGATGTTTACACGCCAACAGGGATTGAGTAGTCTTGTATCTTTCAACTTAAGGAAACGAGACATTTGGAGAGTCACAGGAGGAGGTGGTGGAAGAAAAATGATGTCTATTTCCATCATTCCCTAAGGAAGGGAAAACAAATTTTACCTTTACTTGAAATTGAAAGACCATCTCTAGAAGATTGAGGAAAACTATGTCCTTAAGAATGAGGAAGACCATTTCTATTTTCATAAGATATTTTAAAATAGGATAAAAGGAGAATTCAAGTTTGTTGATTTTAATCCTTGATTATTAACCCATAAATTTAAATTAAGGCTAGGATCCATATTTTCGTTTCGAACTTTGAAGAGGGATGTCGTAATAAAATTCAAATCTATTTTAGGTAGGTAAGGCTTTTACCAATTTCAATCTTATGAAACTCCTAGATCTTTTGAGATTCATTGATTCTTATCAATGACATGTTTAATATCAGATTATGCTCTCACTTTTGTGATTGGGATGCCGACGATCACAAATGAGATGTGAATAACAATAAAAATATGATTGGCACTCTTAATGTCATTTATCATCTCTCATTAATGTGACGGTTAACCACACACGCTCCATTAACAATGATAATTTTCGAGATGCCCGTTATAACTCTTTATAGTCACTATTAGTGTGTCGTTTAACCACACACGCTCCACTAACTACATATAAGGTATAATGTGCAATTTTATGGATTAGCATATTAATTCATATTTTTCCTAAAGTAACTGAATTGCGGATTTTAAAGGTTCTAGTACTTTTAATAGCATAATACTTTTAATGAGAATTAGTATCCTATCAAATCCGTTCGGTTAACGACCATCCACCATACAAGAGAGCAGTGGGTAAGAATGGATACTCAATGGTGATCATTTTATAGCCTGCTTCCTTAAACTCCCCTTATATTATGGCTTCATGAATGAGGTGTACTAGTGATTTGACTGACTTAGTCATATAGATATAGTAATAATTAAACTATTAGATTTACATATAGTATAAGGTGTATTTTAAAACTTTTTAAAATACTAGGTTTATAATTTAAGTTTCTAAACTTAATAAAAAGTTAATTTAAATTTAAAAATAAACCAAATGATTTAATATTTATCGATTAATTTAAAATTAACTAATCATATTAAATCAAATAAGGATTAACTAATTAAATTAATCAAATAATTCAATCCTAATCCTTACCCTCTAATTTTCGAAAAATAGGGTATATGATTTATTCCAATTTTAATTCTTTCTTTTTAGACAAGTAAAATAATTATTACCAAAGTTTGGTAACCCTAATATCCTAGCCATTTTTCGAAAACTTAGGGAGGAAAGCTTGTAACGCTCCGATTCTTAGGTATTGGCTTTTGATATAAGATTTTTCTTGATTTCAAGGTCTACTCGACGAGTTGGTTGCCCGACTCGTCGAGTAACAGCGGGTTAGTCCACGTGTTTAAGTGACCTACTCTCCGAGTCCAAGTAGGGACTCGACGAGTAGGAGCTGGAGGATGAAACCCTAATTTTCGGGGTTTTGCACCCTATTTAAAGGATCATTGGCCTCCCCAACCTCCCCTTCATAGCCTCTTGATACTTCATAAACCCTAACTCATGTAAGTGTGCTCCAGTTGTGTGTCTTAAGCTTTGAAGAAGGATTTTTGGTGAGAAAAGCTTGGGGAACCAGTAACTAGAAGCAAGGAACATGTGGGAATCAGAGATCTACCTTAGTTGGAATCCTTTGGAAGGTATTAAGCTATTATCTTGGCCTCATTTCATTCTAGATCTCTTTTGGGTGAATTTTAGGAAGCTTTTCTTGTGTTTGAGCTAAGATCTGAAGTTGCAACTTCAGATCTGAACTCTCTTAGGTCTCTAAGTCCATAAAGTTGTCAGCTTTGGCAAGTATGAACCTCCCCTCAAGTGTAAGACTTCTTTGTAATCTTAGTCTTGTCATTTTAAGACTTTAGAGCTTTGCATGCACGTAAAGTTTGCAAATTTACATGATAAACATGCCTTGGGAAGTTGGATCTACAATATGGAACCTTAGCATGACTTAAAAAGCATCTGTATGGATGAAGGACTGAAGGGACTCGGCGAGTTGCATGGTCAACTCAACGAGTCCGATGAAGATTATCGTGGGCTCGGTGATTTAGTTGAGTGACTCGGTGATTCGGCTAGGGTTTTCCAACCTTTGGATGCGTATGGACCTGGTGAGTTGCCAGGGAAACTCGACGAGTTGGCCAAGGAGTTTACGGCTGCAAACCTTAGGAACTCGACGAGTTGGCGAGTTATGCAAGGAACTCGGCGAGTAGCTGAGGGTACTCGACGAGTTGAGGTCAACATGCACTGTTGACCTTGACAGTTGACTTTGACTTTGACCGAGGGTTGACCAGTTGACTTCTGGGGACATTTTACAAGCATGGTTCTATGGTGGTTGTAGGTGGTGGAGTTTGTGACAGCGATCTGAGAATTTGAGGTTATCTCCGAGTCAACAGTGTGAGGTGAGTTACCATTACTATATCAATGGGTCTAAGGCACCAAGGCCGACCCTTTATGGATTGTATCCGTTTATGGCATGATATGTTTATTTATTACATCCTGGTAGTCAGGATAGTGATAGGCTTATGCTTAGTGTCCTGGTTAGGTCAGTGTCCTGGTCATTGGATGATGCTATGTTAGTGACCAACTAGGTTTGTATCCCGGTTTGTGGGATGTTGCTATGATTAGTGATCTGATAGATCGGTTTGACTGTTATATGATATGAGCTAGTATATGATATTTATATGTACATGTTTGTTGATTGGGGGTTGGGTTGAGGCGGTCCTACTTAGTGTTGAAGGCCAACATACCCGATGAGCGGTCCAGATTGGTTGAAGGCCATGCGAGGCGGTCCAGTCATGCCGAAGGCTCGGGAGCGGTCCAAATATGCTGAAAGTCGGGCGAGGCGGTCCAGACAGGCTGAAGGCTCATTATGCATGTTGTTATGTAATTGTTGATATGACAGGATTATGGTTATATGAGTTGGTATTTTGGGGGAAACTCACTAAGCTATCGGGCTTACAGTTTTAGTTTGTTGTTTTAGGTACATCAGGGGATCACGGCAAGGCGAATGCATGATCGTACAACTCCTTATGTTTTGTTTATGTTTCTGGGAAAACTCTGATATAGACTATTTTAAAAACAAATATGTAATATCCGTTGGTTCTTAATGTTTTGAAAAGTTTTAAATTGGCTTGAATTTTATGGGTGTTACAAAGCTAGGGTTTCAAAACCCTAACCCTAAATTTCAAAAACTTGGGGAAGGGGGCTAGGGTTTCTAAAACCCTAACCCTAGTTAAAATTCATGGCCTTTTAGGTTTTAATTTCTATAAACCCTAATTGATCTTTTCTTCTATTATAGCTATTCAACAGAAAACAAACCAAACGCTATGATACCACTGACGAAATTTAGGTAAACAAACAAAAATAAAACCCTTAAGTTTGCATGCAACCTAAATAGGATCTATGTTTTCTCTATTTAAACCTATAACTAAGAACATGGAAAAAACCCTAGGATATTCTTGAAAAATAGAGAGAGGATTTTAGGATTACATACTTTTTAGTTGTTATAGCAAAAAACTAGAAATTCCCTTTGAAAATCTCTTAGAAGCTAGCACCACAAATGTTGTGCCTCTAATAGAATCATAACCATGCTAGAAAGGGGATTACTTAAGAGAGAGGAGAAGGGAGAAGCAATTTACGTCCAAGTCTTGTAGAGGGAAGGAGTTGAAGAAATCAAGGGGATAGGGGTTCCTTATATAGTTGAAGATACTTTGGGCCAACGCTAGGGTTTAAGGGATAAGCCCTAGATTCCCTTGCTTGGTAACCAAGCAGTCCAATCCCCTTATCCAAGGGGACTTGGACGGAATCATTTAGGCCTTACCCTAGATGATTTTTCTCCATTCATTCAATGAGGTTCTAGAGTCTTCCTTCCTCAAATAGCAATAAATAACCAAATAGACCTTGTACTTTTAATTAATCCAATTAATCACAATATTAATTCCAATTAATTTATGATTAATTATTAATTAAATAATATGATTTCTAATTAATATATTATTTTCATAACACATTAATAAACCATTTATTTAATTTATTAGTCACATAATAAATTAATCTCTCTCTCTCTCTCTCTCTCCTTCTCTCTCTTTCTCTAAAAGTCATTATGTCCAATTGCTAGGTTTGAGGGCAACCCAAAAGGATTGTGCCATTATCAATTCAAGTATATACCAATTTTAGTTATGGGCTTAAGCAGCTAATCCAAAAGTAACATGGACTTCCTGTTGTGTGAGTCTAACATATTGATCGATGTCCACGATGGTGACATTTCATACCAATTGGTGGGGATGAAAAAAGGGGGAACCGAACTGCCTCATGAACCTAAGAAAGAGATGGAGGATTCCAACGATATTGGTTGTAGCGATCTCGGGAAAAAGTCGGAGGTTAGCCACCAAACTGCTCATGGCTTCACCTGGTCTCCGATGAATGACAGTACTATTACAGGCGCCCCCTACACCATTGATGACTCCCAACATTTAACTCCTTGAGTGGACCCTCACTCATGAGTCCCTACTCTCGCATCATTTTGTTGTGTACGAGTGGAGTCACCACGCTTTCGCTCCGGACACTATAGAAGCATTGGAGATTCTTTCTAACTCCCATATGACCAACAATCTTTTATACGCGGTGGCTCAAGTTGTTCCTTACTTGGTGGCCGCGGCCGGACGCCTTCACCACATGAGCACAGATTTGGCGGAATGGACTACCGTCAAGGCTAAGCACAACGAACTTAAGGAGAGGGTGGTGGGTCTGGAGGAGAAATGTAAGTTTGATGAGTGTTATGACTTTTTGGTAGGGGAAAAATCTTCTATGGAAGATTAAGTACCCAGCTTGGACACGGATGTGGAGCTTTTGTCTCGGTAGGTAGGGACTTCGGTAGAAGAGAAAGAAGTGTTGGAGAGTAAAGTGAAGCAATAGGGCGAGCAATTGGTTGCAGCGGAGGTGAGGAGGAAGGTCTTGTAGGAGGATGTGGCTTGGCTCCTCTAGAAGGGCGTTGTTCACGTGGAGGACCGGGTTATTGAGAGCGTTGAGTTCTCATTGTGGGTATGGAATATGAAGGCGACATGCATTGCCGTTGGTGTGGAGGGCAGTAAACAAGTGGTGCAAGAACAAGTACACATTGGAAAGTTCAACCATGGGGAGCCAAGTTCCGTCGTGGAACAAACTCAAGCGATGCATGCTTCTGTGAAAGCTTTCATGGAAATTGACTTTTCTTCGTATCTTCGCCTAGGTGAGCTCAATTTGGAAGGTATTCATCAACTATGTAGCAATCATGACGCTGAATGGAAACAACCATAAGGTAGCTACTCGAATGACGAGCCCTCCTCCAATCCTCTTGGTAAAATATCTTCCCATACTCTTGGCTTGTTTATGTTTAAAATACAATGTTTGAACAATATTTGGTCTGATTTATGGTCGTGTGTGGCCTTGTTTAAGTCTGGTACATGTCTGACAAAAAATATGTTTTGCTTATCGCTATGGTATGGTTGCTTCTGTTTAAAGCTTGCTTACTCTACTCGTAGATGGTTCATGTAGTCCATTTTGGGTTTGAATTCTTCTCAAAGGTTAATGCCTTTGTGGTAATATTTGTTGTAGATTTTTCCACTGGGGGAAATTTCTTTCCAAAGGTTCGTGTTGGCCTTAGGAATTGATTAAGTGTGACTCCTACTTGCTTGGCAAGTTTTTTGGATTCAAAGAATACTCTCTTTTGGTTGATGAAAGGTTTTTATTCTTAGTCGTAATATTTTGGATTTAGCCCGAGAGTTTGCTCTAGGAAACTTGGGTCTTGTCCTTCTTTTGAGTCATTGGTCTGCGTTTTTAGGTCAAGGCTTTGGCTAACCTTTTCACATGAACCTTAACTGGTTCACTTTCTGTTAGGGTACTACTTTTTGAGTAAGGCTTTACAGGTACCCTTCAAGACTTGGTTCTAAGTCTCGAGCTAAAGAGAGTTGCACTCTGTCATTATTCGTCTAAGTTAAGTCGAGATCATCACCTCGAGGTTCTTGGGACACAGGTATTGTTTTTTATATCAAGGAAAAGGTTATGAGCCTTTAAAGCCTTATTTCATGTCGTGGGATAAGACTATAGTCCTTTGAGTTAGATTGACATGCTTTAAAGAAAGGTTATTAGCCTTTAAAGCCTATTGGTTGCGTCCTTGCATCGATTTCGCTCAAGTAACATGAATGATCGGTCCTTGTTATCACTTGGTAATGGTACACAACCTCTTATTGAAATGATATCAAGCTTGAATATTAATAAACATATGGGTTTTTTGAAAGTAGTTGATTTTCATCATTCTCTTGATAATGCTTTGGAGATATCAACATTGTTTAATGAGGATAAAAACGACTAAGTTTTGGCTCGAGGATGGATCTAAAACTAGAGCTAATTGATGAGGTGTGATTATCCACTTGGAGGTAGATCACATTGCCCTAGCCCTTGGCATGCCTTACTCTGCCTTTCTCCTTGCTCTAGGAGTAAAAGTGGCGTAAATTGTGCGTGTTCTAGGTTCGGGGTATAGGCATCTCGTCTTGTGCTTCCACGACATAAGCTATGTTTTGATGTGTCTCTACTATCTTGTACAGGCCTTCCCATGTGACGCTTAGCTTTCCATGAGGTTGTTCATGACTGGACTTGTTCTTCCTCAACAACTATTCTCCTACCTTGAAGTTCTTCACTCGCACGCGCCTATTGCAGTAATTCTCGGTCTGAGCTTTGTAGGCATCTTGGAGGAGTTGGGTGGCTTCTCGTTTTTCGTCAAGAATGTATAAGTCTTGACGTTGCCCATCTTCATTAGCATTTGCATCGAAGTCCATCATTCATAGCGATCCAGCCAGAATGTCAGGTGGGAGCACCGCCTCTATGTCGTATGTAAAGCTAAAGGGTGTTTCCCCAGTACTAGACCTTGAGGTCGTGCAATATGTGTAATATCCATGGAATTTAGAAAATTTTAAAACTTTTACATAAAATAAAAAAACATCATTTATTACATATTGTTTTCAAAATAGGTTTCACATAAGAGTTTTTCCCAAAAATCTTGACACAAATACGAGGAGGTACACGATCAAGTCTTCACCTTTCCGCGATCATTTGAAGTACCTGAAACATAACCAAAAACTGTAAGCTCAAAGCTTAGTGAGTCTTCTCCAAAATACAATCACATAACATAACAGGCAACATCAAACATGAATGAGCCTTCAACATGAATGGACCGCTCTTGAGCCTTCAGCATGACTGGACTGCCTCGCCGACCTTCAGTCTATCCGGACTGCCCTAGGTCTGTTGGCCTACAACACAAAACAGAATCGCCTCAACCCACCCATACACACACATATATTGACATATACATAACTCATAACTACATAATCAATTAACCGGAAAGCACAGATCAATAAGCATAACATCATCCTATCTATCAGGATATATATCTAACAGATCATAACAGCATAGCAACATCCTATCTACTAGGATAACCATCCAAAAAGGCCCGACATTGGTGCCTTCGACCCAAAAGTGCAGTGAGGGAAGCTCACCTCACAAGTAGTGTTAAACCGGTAAAAATCCAACTCCAAAACTCAGCTCCAAACTCAAAAGCCTACAACCGCCATTTGACCATTTCTATCAAAACCCCGAAATACCCAAAATTCCATCAAAGTCAAACTTGGTTAACCATGGCCAAAGTCAAAGTCAATAGTCAAGGTCAACAGTCCATGTTGACCCAACTCTTCGAGTGTACATACCAAATCGTTGAGTTACTACAATACTCATAGAATTGGGGAAAACACATGCCAACTCGCCAAGTTGTCAGGACAACTTGTCGAGTTCCTATAGTATCCAAAAAAGCGGGAAAACTCAAGCCAACTCGACGAGTTGTCCTGACAACTCTTCGAGTTTTGCCAGCTTAACTCATTCAGTTCTTTTTCACCCATCCTAAAGCTTAAGAGTGTAGATCTGGTACCCAAGAGTTAAATGTAACGCTCGTAGATCCGGGCTAGTCAATTTAGAGGCAATAGAGATCGAAAACGACTTTTCGACAAAAGATTATTAAGAATAAATAATCTCAACCAAGTTTTAGTATATGTTACAAGGTTTCCGTACATATAAATAGCGTCGAAATCCGAGTTATAACAAAGAAGTTATGACCCGTCGAAGTTTCGCGACGGAACCGACACGATACCGGGAGGCGTAAATAGTGAATTTACGATAGAGCGAGATTTATCCTTAGCGATCTAAATGAAAGTCGTATTATATGTTAAACCGATAGTGTGCATAAAAAGAACATCCAAATCTGACTTCCTATGAGGAAGTTATGATTTTTCTAAGATTTAGCATAGCAGTGCACAGCTCGAAATCTGAATTTTAGATCGGTCGGTTTTTAGCCAAAATAATCTAAACGATAAATGAAGATATCGTTAATAGGAGTTAAACAATAAAAAGACAGTCGGAAATGGAGCTCGTATGAGAAAGATATGGACGAAGCTTAGTCCCTACTCTTCGAGCGTTGCGAATTCGATACAGTTTTGTAAATCTAAGATAGAGTGAGAATTAGCCGACGGGATCTAAATGAAAGTTGTAGTACTCATAAATACCAACACCTGGATATAAATAACGTCGATAATAGAGCTCTTATGTGAAAGTTATGGACGAAGCTTAGTCTCTACTTTTCGAGCGCGGCGAATTCGATACAGTTTTGTAAATCCGAGATAGAATGAGAATTAGCCAACAAGGTCTAAATGAAAGTTGAAGATCTCATTAATAGGAACTCAACGGTAAAAAGACAAACAAAAACGGAGCTCGTATGCAAAATTTACGGACGAAGCTTGGAGACTACTTTACTATACAATTCCTATAAATAAGAGATGAACTCTTCATAATTTCTTCACACCATAAGCCTTTCTTTCTCTCTCTAACTTCTCTCTATCCTCCCTAAACCCCTCCCAAGTCTAGGGAACCTCCCTAGCATGAGAAAGAAGCCCCGGAGCGCGCGAAGGCTCCGAGAAGAAAAGCTTTCGGCTCGAAAACGCTGCTCCAGCGAAGCCCGGTTTTTAATAAAAACCCGTTGTAAGTGAGGTACGCCTATACTATATTTAATATAGCTTTTATTTAATTATAGTAACATTATTAGGACCTTAAAATAATTATTTGGGCTATTATTATGAGTTATATTGAGTGTTATTTAACGCTTATATAATAGTAATAATAGCTAGACTGTTAAATTAGTCTCGTCAAGCGTTAGACTAAACTCTAGTGGTAATGATACTAGGTTTCGTCAAGGGATAATTGTTTTAAGAGTAACGAAGTGCTGTCCGAGTGCCGACTCACCACCTTTCTGGTGAGTGCATAGTTACTTTCATCTTACACATAGATATGAAGTATTTTATATAAATTACATGCTAAGTGTGCATATTATTTGAGTACTTGCTATCGATGCTGGATGAACATTTTTATGCATGTTTTAAAGGATTTAAACTATATACGTATTTTATATATACGAATATGTTGGGTATGACATGGGTAGATGAACGATAAGAGATAATAGATGATGTGAGTAAACATTGGCAGCTATGGACTTAGTGCCTAATAAACATCGGCAACTATGGACTTAGTGCCTATTGGACAAACACCGGTAGCTATGGATTTAGTACCTGTTGGGAATTGGTAGCTACGGACTTAGTACCTATTAGATAAACACTGGTAGCTATGGATTTAGTACCCGATGAATAGACTATAGCAGCTATGGAATTAGTGCTTTACGAACGAACATTGGCAGTTATGGACTTAGTGTCAGTCCTATAACCCTGGAAGTAAGGGACTTCGGAATAAACGAATGCAGGATAGATGACTCTTAGGTTAAATCCTTAAGAGTAAAGAAGATAATTGGGATGGGTAATTGGGTTGATTGTTTGATTGTTTAAACATAATAATTATAATATTGTTGGTTGAAAACCCTATGTACTCACCAGGTTTCCCAACCTGACCCATTCAGTTTATTTATATCACAGGTGTTGATACGAAGTCACATTACCCTGAGGGATTAAAGAGATGTAGATCACTAGTGTAAATAAATGTAAGTTCCGTTTATGCTTATGTTTCTGTATTGACGATGACATCCCAAACATTTTAAAATGAATAAAATACGTTTCTTTGAAAATGTTTTGATAACGTATTTATCGTGTTTTCCTGGGAACAAATTCCGCAACCTTTTTATGAAATGAAGTACTCTGATTTTTATAAAGCATAAACAAAATCGGTCATTTCTGGCCGTGAAAATTGGGGATGTCACATTAAAAAACCATGTAAAGTTGTTAACTTTACGTCCATGCGTGACACCAAGAGGCTTCAAAGCTCAAAAAAGGCTTAACAAGGGCCTAAACCATAAAGGTGGCCTATAACTTGATAAATCTTGAAGCTTTAAGCCCAAAGAGGCTAAAAACATCCAGATCTGAAGTGGAAACTTCAAGAAATGCCCAATCCCAAGAATGACTCCAAAATGAGCCAAAAATGACAATAAACTTCCAAGGAGAAGATCTAAGCAATAAATGATCAAGGTATTGACTTTATACCTCAAATGGCTGCAACAACAGAGTAGATTTTGAATCTATAACCTTCCTCTCAATCAAACCTCTTCAAACACCAAGCTCCTTCAAAAGAACACCAATAATCACTCTACAAGCTTACACACACACAAAAATGGGAGAGGATGCACGAATTAGGGTTTTTCTGGACAGAGGGGGCAGATAAGGAGGTCATCCAAAAGCCATAAGGCCTTTAAATAGGGTGCAACACCCTAAAAATTAGGGTTTCATAGCCAGCCACCAACTCATCGAGTTTTCCTCTCCAACTCGTTGAGTTGGTCCAAAGGATCTGAGGCCCAAAGATTTTCAACACCTCGAGTTGAGGCCATCAACTCGACGAGTTGCAAGGAAAAATTGCCCTTTTTAAATAAAGTTCTCATACCTGGAATCGGGATGTTACAATATGACCAACATACCATGGGCAATTCTTTTACCTAACCCCCCTTAGACCTCATCAACAGTTTTTGTATATGACAATGGTGTTGTTTTGGTAAATTGTAGGATACATATCTATAGGGGTTGGTGAACAAATCTGGGAAGATTTGACAAACCATAAGGGAGATGTAGAGGTATGGACTAAAAGCCATCTCGGAGAAAATAAGGGAAGAAGAAGGGTCATACTGAAGGGTTTTGAGCAATCTAACACTCCTAAGGTGTACATGCAACCCTAGAAACCTTGGATCTATGTTTTACTATGATACATACAAAATTGATTTTCCAAGGTTCTTAACATATCTAGCATAGCATGGGGAACTTTTAAACATAAATGTTAGAAGAAGAACATATATTTTTGTTGTTTGGATTCCTTTAGAACCTTGTGAGCCTAGCACCTCAAGTGTGTTGCCTCAAATGTCTCACACAACACTACAACACTTGGAATGACATTGAGAGAAGTTCACTAACACCTCAAAATCGGCTAGCCCTCTTTACTTGCTTGTAATCGTACCGATTTTGCTAGACAAGGGGCTTTATATAGTTGTGACACAAGTAGGGTTACACCATGTAAACCCTAATTATCATGGATTTTCATATTCCATGATCCATGGGTTTGTAACGTCCATGGATTATCCATGGAGCACCTTATGGGTTTTAACCTAATCCATACAAACCATGGATCATTAGCCTACTATACAAGAATAGATGATTTACACAATCAACCCCGTTTATTTAATTAGTCTCTTTTTGGTCACTTAATTAATTCCAAATTAATTCTTTGATCAATACTAATTAAATAATATTATTAATATATTAGAACTTATAATATATTAATAATCCTTAAGTGTTATTTCTCTCATTTAGTCTATCCAAGTGTTCCAATGCCATGCAACCCAAATGGACCATGCTAATCAGGTCAAGTACATTACAGAAATAGTTATGAACTTAGACACCTAATCCAACACATACATACGGTATAGGAGCATCATATATCAATTTTGTGGTTTTTGGGACACCATCTTCTCAATCTACTCGGTCCACCTAATCTGTAACACCGTGAAAATTTAAAACGATTTTTCGCATTTTCAATCACATTTTTACAAATTCATTCATTCATAAAATGTCATAATATCATGTCTTTGTTTCACAAAATATCTCCCAAGATCACAATACATAGAATCCCATGTGTGTGTACGAATCAAGCCGGCGCCTTCCCGTGGTCATCGTTGGTACCTGAAACACATAACACATAACACTGCAAGCATAAGCTTAGTGAGTTCCCCAAAATACCACTCTAGCACATAATAGCCACTCGAGGCTGAAACTCTGCCGACCCTCTGGTCAATGTGTCTCAGTGGGGCCCTCCAGCCCCAACTCTCTGTGGGCCCTCTGGCCCTAACTTTAGGGACCCGAAAGTCCCAACTCTATAACTCGGAATCATGCATAGCACATATCACAATAAATCACAACACATAAATAACATGCAAATACACTGGCATATAACTCTATAGTACTCTGTCACATAACTCTGTTACCACACTAGGTAAAGTATAGTGAGAAGACTCACCTCAGGCGTCTCGGTAAATCTCTGACTCGATGGAAAATATTGCCTAGCCTCCGCCTATTCACATAAATAAATATTCTTATAAATATAACTCTCGAGACTAGACTTAACCTGCCATTGGCACCCTCAGAAAGGTAAAAGACTATTTTACCCTCCCCTCTTGTCACAAGGACTCCATTGATGACCAAACCCTAAAAGTCAACAAAAGTCAACAGTCCCACTTTGACCCTACTCGCCGAGTGCACCCATATGACTCGGCGAGTTCCTACATGTCCTTTAACTCTTTGTCCCGCTTGACACGCTGAGTCCCTCCCTATGCTCGACGAGTCATACCAGTCATGAATTGCGGGGCTACCCCGACTCAACTCGCCGAGTCTCAAGAACAACTCGGCGAGTACCGCCTTGAACTCCAGTCCTCTAATTCCATCCTGACTCACTGAGTCATCCCCCAACTCGGCAAGTCTACTCGCTGAACAATTTACGTGAAACCCTAACCCTACTCGTCGAGTCCCAAGAACAACTCGGCGAGTTCATGCCATGCACAAACTCTACTGACCTCCTGAGGTCAGATCTGTTTCCCCAAACCATAGATCTGGCCTCCCCAAGCATGAATGTCACGTAAAGTTCGAAACTTGATGCTTGTACAACCACAACAAGGCATCAAAAGGAGATTTAGTCCCAAAAATGGCAACCTAAGTCCAATAACCCCAAACTGATCCATAAAGCTCCAAGGGTTAAGGTCTCTGGACCTCTTTGAGTCCAGATCCAAGGCACAAACTCGAAGAGGGACTATTTGCTCCACATAATCACTCTCCAAAGGGGGTTAGAAAACCCTAACTCTAAAGATCAACACCAAAACTGAAGGAGGTTCGAACTATTACCTCAAAATGAAGTCTATGAACTCTGGAACTGCTTGAATCGCACCTCCTCTTTGCTCTTGTCACCTTCTTCTTGCTAAACCAAAGGTTCAAGGATCAAAAAGTGACTTCTTCTCCCTCACAACGACTTAGCTCACTTAGGGTTCTCTCAAAGGGACTGGTAGCCGCAATGGGAGGCTATAAGTGCCCTTAAATAGGCTCCAAACCCGGGGAATTAGGGTTTCATTAAACAGCGTGGACTCATCGAGTCCACTAATGGACTCGCCGAGTCCACTAATGGACTCGCCGAGTCCAGACGTGAACCCGGATGAACATCCGCGACCCTACTCGGCGAGTCTTGGCTCCAACTCGCCGAGTTCCTCTACAAATTCCAAATAAAATAATATACCTGGGAAATTAGGATGTTACATAATCCACCCAATTGTAAAACACACCTCAAGAAGTATGTTGTTATGGTTTAAAAGTTAAGTAGTATGTTGTTATTATGGATAAAATTAATTAAAAACAAAAGTATAATGCTATTATGGTTTAAAAGTTAGGTAGTTTGTTGTTAATATCTATTAAAAACAAAAGTATAATGCTATTATGAACTCTGGAACTGCGTGAATCGCACCTCCTCTTTGCTCTTGTCACCTTCTTCTTTCTAGACCAAAGGTTCAAGGATCAAAAAGTGACTTCTTCTCCCTCACAACGACTTAGCAACTTAGGGTTCACTCAAAGGGACTGGTAGCCGCAATGGGAGGCTATAAGTGCCCTTAAATAGGCTCCAAACCCGGGGAATTAGGGTTTCATTAAACAACATGGACTCGACGAGTCCACTAATGGACTCGCCGAGTCCGAACGTGAACCCGGATGAACATCCGCGACCCTACTCGGCGAGTTTTGGCTCCAACTCGCCGAGTTCCTCCACAAATTCCAAAATAAAATAAATAAAATAATATACCTGGGAAATCAGGATGTTACAATTCTCCCCCACTAGAATCAGACTTCGCCCTCGAAGTCTCATTCTGAAAATAACTCCGGATGCTGCTCACACATCTCGCGCTCCGGCTCCGAAGTAAGCTCTGACCCTTTCCGGTGTTGCCACTGGACCTGCACCAGAGGCACCTCTTTGTTCCTTAGAATCTTGATCTTTCGATCCCGAATAGCCACCGGTCTCTCAACGTAGTTCAGGCCCATATCCACCTGAATATCCTCTAATGGCACCACTGCCGACTCATTGGCTATACACTTTTGCAGCTGCGACACATGGAAAGTGTCATGGATCTGACCTAGCTCTGCAGGTAGCTCCAACCGGTAGGCTACCCTCCCTACCCTTGCGATCACCCGAAAAGGACCGATATATCGGGGCCCCAACTTGCCCATCTTCCTGAATCGGATCACTCCTTTCCAAGGAGAGACCTTCAGGAGTACAAAGTCGCCGACCTGGAACTCGAGCTCGGACCGGCGCATGTCCGCATAACTCTTCTGACGACTATGAGCGGTCAATAACCTCTTCCTGACCTGCTGTATCTGCTCAGTCGTCTGAAGCACGATCTCGGTACTACCCATAACACGCTGCCCGACCTCTCCCCAACAAATGGGGGTCCGACACCTTCTCTCATACAACAGCTCAAAGGGTGGCATACCAATGCTCGAATGATGGTTGTTGTTGTAGGAAAACTCTGCCAAGGGCAAATACGTGTCCCAACTCCCACCAAAATCCAACACACACGCCCAGAGCATATCCTCGAGCGTCTGAATCGTCCGCTCGCTCTGCCCGTCAGTCTGGGGGTGGTATGCGGTACTAAAGTGCAGCCTAGTACCCAATTCCTCATGAATTTTCTTCCAGAATCTGGAAGTGAAACGCACATCTCGATCCGAGACAATCAAGGTCGGCACTCCATGTCGCGATACCACCTCCCGCATGTACATTTTTGCTAACTTCTCTGCAGAAGAGCTCTCACTGATAGCAAGGAAGTGGACGCTCTTCGTCAACCTTTCCACAATCACCCAAATTGCATCGACTCCCCAAGCAGTCCTTGGCAATTTGGTGATAAAATCCATATTAATCTGTTCCCACTTCCATTCGGGAACCTCCAACGGCTGCAACTTACCATGCGGTCTTTAGTGCTCGGCCTTAACCCTACGACAGGTTAAGCACCTCTCAACAAACCACGCGACATCCCTCTTCATACAGGGCCACCAATACTCCCTCTTCAGATCTAAATACATCTTAGTGGCCCCAGGATGGATCGAGAACTTCGACTGATGAGCCTCTTCCATCAAAATGGTGCGCGTCCCTCCTACAAATAGTACCCAGATACGCCCCTGAAATGTCATAAGCCCCCGACAACTCGCTCTCTCTTCTGGCTCTCAGGCTGCACAGCCTCAGCCTGGGCCCCACGAATAGCATCTAAAACCGGGGTCATCACCGTCAATCTCAAACATACATCTCGCAATGGGGCGCTCTCCGCCCTACGGCTCAGTGCATCGGCTACAACATTAGCCTTGCCCGGGTGGTACAGGATCTCACAATCATAATCCTTTACCACGTCCAACCACCTCCTTTGTCGCATATTTAGGTTGGGATGATCCATCAAATACTTCAAGCTCTTGTGGTCCGTGTATATCGTACACCGAACCCCGTACAGATAGTGACGCCAGATCTTGAGGGCGAACACCATTGCCCCCAACTCTAGATTGTGGGTGGGATACCTCGTCTCATGAGGCTTTAGCTGCCTCGATGCGTATGCTATCACATGCCCTCTTTGCATCAGTACCGCTCCCAACCCCAAGATTGACGCATCATAATACACCACAAAGTCCTCCATTCCCTCTGGGAGGGCTAACACAGGGGCTTCGCATAGCCTCTGGCGAAGCGTCTCAAAGGAGGCCTGTTGCTCCGGGCCCCATGAAAAAGTGACACCCTTCTGGGTCAACCTGGTGAGTGGCACGACGATCTTGGAGAAATCCCTGATAAATCTCCGATAATAGCCTGCCAACCCTAAGAAACTCCTGATCTCGGAGGGTGACCTCGGCACCTCCCAACTCATCACTGCCGCAACTTTGGCCGGGTCGACCAATATGCCTTTCTGGTTAACGAGGTGCCCTAGGAACTGGACCTCTCACAACCAGAAATCACACTTGGAGAATTTGGCATAAAGCCTCTCCGATCTCAGAACTCCGAGGATCTCCCTCAAATGCTCCTCATGCTGCTCTCTAGATCTCGAATACACCAAAATGTCGTCGATGAATACAATCACCGAGCGATCCAACATCGGCCTGCACACTCTGTTCATGAGATCCATGAACATTGTCGGGGCATTGGTGAGTCCGAAGGGCATCACCACAAACTCATAATGCCCATAACGAGTCCTGAACGCTGTCTTCTGAATGTCCTCATCTCGCACCCTCACCTGATGATACCTAGACCTCAAATCGATCTTGGAGAACCAAGATGCTCCTTGCAACTAATCAAACAAATCGTCGATCCTCGGCAACGGGTAGCGGTTCTTGACCGTCAGCTTGTTCAACTCCCAGTAATAAATGCACATCTGGTGTGAACCATCCTTCTTCTTGACAAAAAGGATAGGCGCTCCCCACGGCGAGCTGCTCGGCCGAATAAACCCCTTTCCCAGCAACTCCTGAAGCTGCGAGGATAACTCTTGCATCTCTGAAGGTGCAAGGCGATAGGGCACCTTGGCGATAGGCGCGGCCCCCGGAACCAAATTAATACTGAACTCCACTTGCCTCACAGGAGGCACACCCGGAAACTCCTCTGGAAATACGTCCGGGAACTCACGCACTATCGGAACCTCCTCAACTGACCTCGGTCTCTCTGAATCAACCCGCGTATCCATCACATACACTACAAAACCCCTACAGCCCTGCTGTAGACACTGCCTTGCCCTAGCGGCCAAACAAAATGGTGACCCAGAACGTGTACCCTCGCCATACACCGTAAGAACTCCCCCACTAGGGTCTCGTATGGTCACCAGTTGTCGCTCGCAGTCGATAACCGCTCCGAATATGCTCAACCAGTCCATGCCCACGATGACACAGACATCCCCCATCGCAATAGGAACTAAGTCAATCGGGAACCCAACACCGAAAATCTCGAGCTCACACCCTCGGATCACCTCTGTGGCATACACCGCCCTCTCGTCAGCTATGGAAACTCTCAGAGGTCGACTCAACGCCTCACGACTAACACTGATGTGCTGACTAAAAGCCAAATATACAAAAGTCCGACTCGCACCCGAGTCAAATAACACCAAGGCAGGTACATAACTCATAAGAAAAGTACCTACGCATAACATAAAATAAGCACAATATCTCAACATCAAAATAAATACACGAAAGAATACATACCAGCCACGACATTGGGCGCTGCGCGGACCTCCTCCATGGTCAACTGAAAGGCTCTCCCTCGTGCCTTCGGTGCCTCGGCCTTCACTGGCCGGCTCTCAGTAGCTCTGATGGCAGCAGGGGCAGATCCCTGAGATGCTCCCTGTGCTGATCCCCGCAGCTGCGGACACTCTGCCTTCCGGTGTCCGGTCTGGTTGCAGTGAAATCAAACTGCAAACCCCTTGGGGTAGTCCTTGGCCATATGCCCCTCCTTGCCATATTTGTAGCAAGACCCTGCTCTGCATACCCCGTCGTGGCTCTTGCCGCACTTGCCACAAGTGCGGCTCCTCTGGTTCCCTGATCTCGAATCAGCAGGCTTGGCCCGCTTGGCTACCGGCTGAGACTGTACCGGTCGTCGATCCCTCCCCTGAGACTCAGCATCCTCCCTAGCCTGGGTCTCCAGCTCTATCTCCCTCTTCCGGGCATTTTCCTGAAGCTCGGAAAATGTTCGGTACGTCGAGTTCGCCACGAACTCTCGTATATCCCTCCTCAAAAATGCTCAGATATCGGCTCATATGTGCCTACTCGGAGGACACGTGCTCTGGGCAGAACATCGCCTGCTCATGAAACATCCTCGTAATCACCGTAACAGACTCAGTACCCTGCTTGAGGGTCAGAAAATCTTGGGCTAAATGCTCCCTCTCCACCTGGGGAACGTACTCATCTCGGAACATAGCAGTGAACCTCTCCCAGGTCACTGCTGCAAGCTCAGCAGGCGTGTAGTGCAACGTCACAAACTTCCACCAATCCTTCGCTCCCAAGCGAAGTTAGTTCAGCGTGAACCGGACTCTCAAATGCTCTGGAGATGAGCAAGTAAAGAAACACCCCTCTATGTCTGAAATCCATCTCATCGCCGCAATCGGGTCCTGGGTCCCGTCAAACTCCGGTGGTTTTGTGTTGCTGAACTCTAGGAACAGCAACGCATCACCACCCTGCGGCCTAGTCGTAGCTATAGCTACAGTGGCCGCAACAACAGCAGCCTCAGAAAGAGCAGCGTACTTCTCATCAAATGCCTCTATCAATGTGGTCTTGATAGACCCGAGCATCTGTGGTATCTCAGCCCTGATGGCCGCAGCCACCTCCTCCTGGATGATCCGACGAATCTCCTCATCACTCGTACCGCTGGTCCCTGATGTGTGGCGCGTCACAACCATGATCTCCCTCTCTCTGAAATACAACACAAGAATAAATATCAGGGACTCGCTTGAGTATGCTCACACTCGAATACTCTACCCTACTTTCCCCTTGGTACTCCAAGGATTCTTACTTGGACTGTGTACTAACCCGGTGTCTTCAGTAGTACGGGCCCAATACTACCGTCCACACCGCATCAACATTCACCCCCAAGTCTGTTGGATTAGTGTCTAAGTCCATAACTATTTTTGGTATGTACTTGACCCGATGGTGCATGGTCCTTTTGGGTTGCCTTCACCAAAGCAACTTGATAGGATGAATTATGGAGAGAAAGGATTAAATATGATTTATTAATATATTATGAAAATAATATATTAAAGGAGAAATCATATTGTTTAATTGATATTAGTTAAGAATTAATTGGTAATTAGTTTTGTGACTAAAAAAGATTAATTAAACTTAAGGGACTGGAATTGTAATTATGAGATAATTGCAATTTGGGCCATGGATTGCCTTATATTATAAGGTGGACGAATTCTATGGGAGAAGCCCATATGAAATCGTCCAAGGCCTTGAGGAAAGGGCTCCATGGGTTGCTTAGGGCTTAAGCATCCAAATTAGGGTTTCCTTGTTAGATAACCCTAATTGCCTCCTATATATATGGATCCCTTATGACCCAAAAACGTGGCTAAGACTTCTCTAGGGTTTGTAGACGGTTTTAGGTAGCCTCCATCCTCTCTCCTCTTCATCCTCTTTCTTATGGTGTTTGTGAACCATTAGAGGAGTGACATTTGTGACTCTAAGCCTTCCAAAGTCAATACAAGGAGATTTGGGATTGTTATTGCTACATAACAATCAAGGTAACATCTTAAACCTATTCTTATGTTAATATGATTACTTGTATGCTAGAATTAGGGTTTATAGTCTTGGATAACTTGCATGTACAATAGAGAAACTTAGATCCAAGCATTAGGGTTTGTATGAGCACATAGGATGTCTTATGACCAAAACCCTTCAGTGGTATCAGAGCCTAGACTGGTTTCAATTGTATTGATGCATTACATTTTCAAAAAATTCGATTTTTGATGTTCTGGAGGCTGGACTCGCCGAGTCCATGCAGACTCGACGAGTCCAAGCTTGACTCGACGAGTCAACTCGTCAGATGGAGTATATCTCGGGATTTCTTGTTGTTTTTGCTTTGGTATAGTTACCTTATCATATTAGATCAATATTAATCCGATTTTATGATATATTTGACTATATTCTTGATCTAATTGAAGATATTTATCAATTAATAAGATAATTGTTTCCTTATGTGATAATTGATTAATTATTTTGATTAAATTGGTAAATTGTTTTGCAAGAAATCATTAAATAAATCAAAGTATAAAATACACCTTATACTATATATAACATTAAAACATTATATATATATATATATATATATATATATATATATATATATATATATATATATGTATGAGTAAAAGTCAGTCTTACCGTTAGTAGGCCTCATTCACGAAGCTGGTCTATAAGGGGTGTTTAAGGAAATTGCCTATAAAATGGCGATTGAATGGGTATCCACTCTTACCCACCACACTCTTGACTAGTGGAGGGTCGTTAGCCGAACGGGTAGGATAGGACGAAACCTTCCATTATAAGTATAATAAAGTATAAAAGTAACTAAATGTTTTCATAAAATTCCCAATCTTAGTTACTTAGGCAAAAGTGAATTGATGCAACTCCATGAAATTACACTTTGTGCCCTTGCGAAGACGTTAGTGGAGCGTGTGTGGTTTACCGGCACACTCATTGGGTCTAAGCAAAGGTAGCAAAGGGTGACTCGATGTTTGTCATAGTTAGGTGGAGCGTGTGTGGTTTACCGGCACATCGAATAGGTGACTGTAACATGTGAGGGCACCATGTAAGTTTGCATGGTTATTCACACCCGCTTTGTGATCCTCGGCATCCCAGTCACAAACAAGAGGGGCATATCGAGATTTAAACATGCCATTGAAATGTTCAATGAATCTCAAAGGATCTAGGAGTTTTCATAGATTTAAAACTTAAATTTCTTTTTCGTTTTTCGTGGTGGAAATTAGTGAATCGTCATTCACTTACCTTCAAATATTCTGCAATTAGGGTTACGGCATCCCTCTCCCGAGTTGTAGAATATTGTGTTGGGTCCTAGCCTTAGTATTTCATTTGGGTGATTTACTAAGGACTCAATCTATCAACTAACTTAAATTTGTTTTTCTCCCGTTTTGTAGATGTCAAAGTTCGACAACTATGGTCTTCCCAAATCCCGTGGAACAAGCTTTCCACATGAAGATGATATTCCACGATTCGATCGAGGAACAAGAAATCATGCTTCACTTCCTCCACCTCCTCCAATTATTCTCCCTAACCCACAAGTTCAAAGGCTTGAAAAGTTCAAGATCACTCAAGCCCTTTTGGCAAGTAAACATAAAAAAGGAAAGTCGGTGTGTGCACACGTCCTAGCGATGAAGTCACACATTGATAGGTTAAGAATGTTGGGATCCGTTGTCTGTGAGGAAATGGCTGTTGATTGGGTTCTTCAGTCACTTCCTAACTCGTATAGTGAGTTCGTAAGAGAGTACTATATAATGAACCGCGACGTGACCCTTATAGATCTCACCTATATGCTTATTGCTGTTGAATCATCAATGGTTTGGCGCAATAGAAAAGCAAAGTTGATTGGTGAATCTGCCTTCAAGGCCTCTATGGATATAGACAATGGCAACGAAAGACATGATATGATCGAAAAGTTTGATCATAAGAGAAAGGCAATGTCTGAAGTAGTTCCATGTCATGTTCCAAAAGAGTCAATTTACTTTTATTGCCAAGAGAAGGGCATTGAAGACGAAGTTGCCCTATTTACCTAAGAGATCTAAGAGATGGGAGAGTCGAAACGTATGGCTCTAATATAGGTAAAATCCATTAACGAACTCTTTTAAGCTTCTATTCTAGATTCTTAATACATAATGTGATAAGATTACAATTGATGTTTTGTAGGATCGAAGAAAAGAAAGGAAGCTTAAGGGAAAAAGTGAGCAGAATCTAACGGTGAAGGAATGGATTTCGATCTCGAAGATTAGATTCTTGAGCTACTACTTAGAGTTAGAATTAGTTTGCTCAGAAAGATGTATTAGCATAATTTTTCAATGAATTGCATTGTAAGGACAAATTTTTTCTGCAATAAAATAAATTTTGATTTTATATTATTTATTTATCCTTGCAATGGCGTATATGAAAAATTGATGTTTGAATGTTTCTATTATTACCAATAATGGATTTGGTTCTTATTATGTTATTTATGGAAAGTCGAGAGTTTACCAAATAGGAAGAGTTTCTCATCGCCCAAGTTTCAATTGCACAGAAACTTGGAATCATGCAACTTGGTTGCACGATGAATGAGAAATTTCATATTTGGAAATTAGACTAATTCATTGACAAAGTGTCAAGTGAAGGACTAGGAGATCGAGTACACAAAGTTGTGTGTTGATCAAAGTCCACCATAAGAGTAAAAAAGATATTTGTCATGTTTTACTAAAGGTTTAGTAAATATGATTATACTTACAAGATTAAGTGTAATTATGAATTGATTGAAAAAGTTTAAATCAATAGCAGAACGAATAAGAAGAATCAAGTAGGCAGAAAGATAAAAGTTTATCCATTCTAAGAAGAAGGGAGAGTACCTTTTATGCTTTATGATAGGTCTTAATGATTAAGAACCATATCTCAATTGATCCTCTAAGTGAGTCTTAGTACAATTGTATGTTTAAGAAGAGGAATCAAGGATTGAAGAAATGGTTAAATCAAGAAGTCAATCATACTTCGTTCCAAAACAAGTCTTAAAGTTAAGATTGTGACATTGAGTGATAAGTGTTAAGAAGGTTTATAACAGTCATCAAATGTGGAAAGTTGTGATGTCTTGGATAAGACAAAGACCAACTAAGACCAATTTATGAAGTGTTTTGATAAAAACTACACTAACTCTTGAATATTTGTTTGTCAAGAAATGTTTATTGACAAGAGAATCTTTTATGTCAAGGAGTCAGTGGGAGTCTTAATGGTCTTGAAAGGTTTCAAGAACAAATCAAAATAAACCTTATCGATCATCACTAGCACACGAGTTGAGGTTTACAACTTGTCGTGTTTTTGTTTCTGTGTTGTTCCAATTGAGTTAATTATGCATGTGAGTTCTATGAGTTCTCATTTTGAACGCATAAAAGGCAAGGCACCTTAATCAATGAAAGGTACATTGATAGGAAAGGGTGAGCTGCTTAACTACTTGGAAGACGTGGTGGGCAGCTGTGCTACCATAAGGCAAGAAATTGAGATTAAGAAAGTTCGACCCATATGAGTTTGTATTTATCATAAACTTTGGTTTTGACAAATTCACATGGATAGGAACAAATACACCGTTTAAATCTAAGTGTCATAAGATTTTCTCCTTCATGAAAATGATTGTGAGGAAATGATTTCACTAAGAAAGATTTTAAGAAGATAGTGATTGTAAAATTGCATTCTCGAATTCGATTATGGTTACGGTATCCCTTTCCATATATTGAATTGTGAGGTTTGGCAATTAGTCTTAATTGTTTAGACATACATATGAACTATCTAAGGCAAAGGTGTATAAGTTCAAGAAGCCTTGATAAAAGATTATCAAAGCATTAAGCATTAGAAACATGAACTTAAGAAATTCAATAGGTATTTTTTTTCTGAAAGTTAAGATGTTTATGAATACATGTCGAAGCTAGTGGGAGCATAAGTGTTATGTTTATAATAATCATCATGATAGTGGGAGCATAAATGTTATGATTGTATGATTATTAAGGAAAGTATTGCAAGTTGGCAATATTAATTATAGAAAACAAGAGTTATACCTTGCAAAGTCGTAAGGGTTGTAAAGTTGTTTTGCTATGATTAAGGGAGATAATATTATGCTTCATTTCAAATCTAAAGGATTAGGTTGAGAAATGTTAATAAATTTAGTCAAGGGTACATAGTGTGTTCTTAAAATTTCGATTATGATTACGGCATTCCTCTTCACAATTTGAATTTTGAGAACATAGCAAATAAAATATTATGGCAGAAGATTGATATAGTATCAAATCTTTATGTAAGACATTATGCATCGTGTCCCATACGCTTCGGGTATAGGATCGATTGCAAATGCTATAATATTTGACCATTCTAAAAATTTTCAAATGTCTAGCGCATTTAGAGGGAAAAAGGACTAGAATTGGTTTTGACTAAAATAATTAAACAACTATCAAAGGACGATCCAAAGTTCGACGAGGATTGGTCGCTTGTGAGTAGTTGGAAGTATAGTATTGGAAAATATGGAAATTTTTCCATATTGGATGGACCATATCGACATCATTATGAATAGAAAAGATTCTATTAAGAATGAGTTTTCATATAGAAAATATGGAAATGTGTCCATATTGGGAATTGAATATTGAAAATATATATCTAGATTAGAAACCTTTATGCAAAAGGATGTTCAAAGGAAAGTACTTTGAGTGAGAGACATCATATCTAAGGAATTGTCTTGTAACAATATCCGATAGAGGACTTTGTAATATCATTGACAATAGTCTTTGTGACTTTGGTGCAGTGACATTACGAAAGGATCATTGCATAAAATGTTAGAATCTAGCATATTCTATAAGTAGCAAGAATTTGATATTCTTTCACTTATGGAAAAAGGATTTGGAGTTGTGAAATGAGAATGATTGGAAATGTGTTCAATGTGATCTATTCAAAGTAAGAACCATAGGTAAACATTGTGTGCATGCTAGGAGCATGGGACAAGTGTTGTAATTCAAGTAAGAAGTTGATTACCCGAAACGACAAATAATGAGTAATCGATATGGAGATAAATAAAAGGTGTTTTATTTATGCTCAAAGGGTTGAGGCCATATGGGATTAGTATTATTCTTGTGTTTCACATTTGCATGTTTTGACTTCCTGAATAATTTAATTGGTTGAGAACAGTCGAATTATTCGAACGGGCCACAATCATTCATATGTTGGAAGTAGATATGAATGAAGACTGTCGTGAATTGGTGTGTGGATTGTCTGAAAGAGTATTAGACATAAGCAAATGTTTGTTGCAACGTTCGTGAGTACTTATGAATATGAATTTGAGCATTGGATTAAACCCACGCTCACTTGGATCACTCCATTAATTGTATCACGAGTGATTGGTGAGACGATAACATCTTATATTCTTGAAACCGAGATGTGTGAGTTGTATCTTGCGAATCGGTTGCACATTGATAATATGTAAACGCACTAGTAACTTGGTGTTATAAAACATATTGTTGTGTGTGATTCGGTGAGTGAGTGCAAGCAAGCATTGTATCAAAGTTTATCCGTTCCTTTTATCCAAAGTAGGATAAAAGCGATATCTTTGGGCCCCTCGATGATTTAATGATGACAAACTTAAATGCTCGGCCGGGCTAGGGCTAATTTGATTTGTTCAATTAGTCAATCGTCATAAATCGGGAATCGAGATATAGTACAAAGAGAATGATTTGAAATCATATCTCATATGATATCTAGAATGGAGGAATATATGATCCCTTATCTAAGGACACGCGTATCTGATAGGATCAGAGTTGACAGCGGCTTTGGAAAGCTACGATTGCATATCAGGATCTGAAGTCATATGCATAATAGACTTATCCAAGTGGGAGACTGTTGGATTAGTGTCTAAGTCCATAACTATTTTTGGTATGTACTTGACCCGATGGTGCATGGTCCTTTTGGGTTGCCTTCACCAAAGCAACTTGATAGGATGAATTATGGAGAGAACGGATTAAATATGATTTATTAATATATTATGAGAATAATATATTAAAGGAGAAAGCATATTGTTTAATTAATATTAGTCAAGAATTAATTGGTAATTAGTTTTGTGACTAAAAGAGATTAATTAAACTTAAGGGACTGGAATTGTAATTATGAGATAATTGCAATTTGGGCCATGGATTGCCTTATATTATAAGGTGGATGAATTCTATGGGAGAAGCCTATATGAAATCGTCCAAGGCCTTGAGGAAAGGGCTCCATGGGTTGCTTAGGGCTTAAGCATCCAAATTAGGGTTTCCTTGTTAGATAACCCTAATTGCCTCCTATATATATGGATCCCTTATGACCCAAAAACGTGGCTAAGACTTCTCTAGGGTTTGTAGACGGTTTTAGACAGCCTCCATCATCTCTCCTCTTCATCCTCTTGCTTATGGTGTTCGTGAACCATTAGAGGAGTGACACTTGTGACTCTAAGCCTTCCAAAGTCAATACAAGGAGATTTGGAATTGTTATTGCTACATAACAATCAAAGTAACATCTTAAACCTTTCTTATGTTAATATGATTACTTGTATGCTAGAATTAGGGTTTATAGTCTTGGATAACTTGCATGTATAATAGAGAAACCTAGATCCAAGCATTAGGGTTTGTATGAGCACATAGGATGTCTTATGACCAAAACCCTTCAAAGTCCTCCTCCCAGAGTACCAAGTCCCAAGTACTCTACTCTCTCTGATCATATGACACTTGCTAGCAGATCTCTCACAACCTCCTCGCTGCTACCTAAACACTCTAAAGTATTCCTAGCAGCAAGACTCCTAGACTCAAGCATCACATATCAGGCCACTCTAGTCCTAATAAGAATACCTAGTCTACTCTAGTATGTATAACATAGCTCATCATATAACATATCACATCATATCTTATAACACTTATAGTAATGGTATTTTGGGAAATCACCGTTCTGGCGTTGGCTGTTCGTACACACGACTCTGCTCTGTTTGTCTCGTAAGTTCTTCTTTTGAAAACTTATTTTATTATTAAAATTTACTTAAATCCTCGGTTTGAGTTCAAATACGCCTGAAGGTGCACCCAAATCCCTCAAACCCAGGCTCTGATACCAACTTGTAACACCGTGAAAATTTAAAACGATTTTTCGCATTTTCAATCACATTTTTACAAATTCATTCATTCATAAAATGTCATAATATCATGTCTTTGTTTCACAAAATATCTCCCAAGATCACAATACATAGAATCCCATGTGTGTGTACGAATCAAGCCGGCGCCTTACCGCGGTCATCGCTGGTACCTGAAACACATAACACATAACACTGCAAGCATAAGCTTAGTGAGTTCCCCAAAATACCACTCTAGCACATAATAGCCACTCGAGGCTGAAACTCTGCCGACCCTCTGGTCAATGTGTCTCAGTGGGGCCCTCCAGCCCCAACTCTCTGTGGGCCCTCTGGCCCTAACTTTAGGGACCCGAAAGTCCCAACTCTATAACTCGGAATCATGCATAGCACATATCACAATAAATCACAACACATAAATAACATGCAAATACACTGGCATATAACTCTATAGTACTCTGTCACATAACTCTGTTACCACACTAGGTAAAGTATAGTGAGAAGACTCACCTCAGGCGTCTCGGTAAATCTCTGAATCGATGGAAAATATTGCCTAGCCTCCGCCTATTCACATAAATAAATATTCTTATAAATATAACTCTCGAGACTAGACTTAACCTGCCATTGGCACCCTCAGAAAGGTAAAAGACTATTTTACCCTCCCCTCTTGTCACAAGGACTCCATTGATGACCAAACCCTAAAAGTCAACAAAAGTCAACAGTCCCACTTTGACCCTACTCGCCGAGTGCACCCATATGACTCGGCGAGTTCCTACATGTCCTTTAACTCTTTGTCCCGCTTGACACGCTGAGTCCCTCCCTATGCTCGACGAGTCATACCAGTCATGAATTGCGGGGCTACCCCGACTCAACTCGCCGAGTCTCAAGAACAACTCGGCGAGTACCGCCTTGAACTCCAGTCCTCTAATTCCATCCTGACTCACTGAGTCATCCCCCAACTCGGCAAGTCTACTCGCTGAACAATTTACGTGAAACCCTAACCCTACTCGTCGAGTCCCAAGAACAACTCGGCGAGTTCATGCCATGCACAAACTCTACTGACCTCCTGAGGTCAGATCTGTTTCCCCAAACCATAGATCTGGCCTCCCCAAGCATGAATGTCACGTAAAGTTCGAAACTTGATGCTTGTACAACCACAACAAGGCATCAAAAGGAGATTTAGTCCCAAAAATGGCAACCTAAGTCCAATAACCCCAAACTGATCCATAAAGCTCCAAGGGTTAAGGTCTCTGGACCTCTTTGAGTCCAGATCCAAGGCACAAACTCGAAGAGGGACTATTTGCTCCACATAATCACTCTCCAAAGGGGGTTAAAAAACCCTAACTCTAAAGATCAACACCAAAACTGAAGGAGGTTCGAACTATTACCTCAAAATGAAGTCTATGAACTCTGGAACTGCTTGAATCGCACCTCCTCTTTGCTCTTGTCACCTTCTTCTTGCTAAACCAAAGGTTCAAGGATCAAAAAGTGACTTCTTCTCCCTCACAACGACTTAGCTCACTTAGGGTTCTCTCAAAGGGACTGGTAGCCGCAATGGGAGGCTATAAGTGCCCTTAAATAGGCTCCAAACCCGGGGAATTAGGGTTTCATTAAACAGCGTGGACTCATCGAGTCCACTAATGGACTCGCCGAGTCCAGACGTGAACCCGGATGAACATCCGCGACCCTACTCGGCGAGTCTTGGCTCCAACTCGCCGAGTTCCTCTACAAATTCCAAATAAAATAATATACCTGGGAAATTAGGATGTTACATAATCCACCCAATTGTAAAACACACCTCAAGAAGTATGTTGTTATGGTTTAAAAGTTAAGTAGTATGTTGTTATTATGGATAAAATTAATTAAAAACAAAAGTATAATGCTATTATGGTTTAAAAGTTAGGTAGTTTGTTGTTAATATCTATTAAATTGATAATAAACAAAAGTATACTTCTATTATGGTTTAAAAGTTAGGTAATATGTTTTTATGATGGATTTAGTAGATAATATACAAAAGTACATTGTTGTCATGGTTTAAAAGTTCGGTAGGTTGTTATTATGATTAAAATTGATTAAAAACAAAAGTACCTTAACTTTGTTTAGTCGTTAGGTAGTTTGTTGTTATTATGGATTAAATTAATAATAAACAAAAGTACATTGGTATTATGTTTTAAAAGTTAAGTAGTATGTTGTTATTATGGATAAAAGTGATTACAAATAAAATTGGATTGCTATTATGGTTTAAAAGTTAGGTAGTTTGTTGTTAATATTGATTGAATTGATAATAAACAAAAATACATTAATATTATGGTTTAAAAGTTAAGTAGCATGTTGTTATTATGGATTACATTGATAATAAACAAAAGTACATTGTTATTATGGTTTAAAAGTTAAGTAGATTGCTAAAATTATAAACTATAATACATTATTATAAAAAAAAACTCAAGTCCATTGCGATAATGGTTTAAGTATTGAATTGTGTTACCATTCTTTAGGTTAATAGGTTATGTGACGAAGTTTCTACCATGCAACAAATGCAAGAACAAAGAACCCCCCCCCCCCCCCTAGTGCACTCGAGTGTAATGAATAAGTATTATGGAACAATGGAATTTGTAAACACTTGGTATTGTTTTTTTTTTTTTTTGTTAATTCTTAGTTGGTATGAATTTGTGGACAATGGAATAATGGAATGTGTCGAACTTGGTATTTGGAACACTATTCGTATATTTTGAAACTTTAATTGTAATGTTGTTGTTAGATTTGTGTTTAAATATGATTATTAGCAACTATTGAATTTCGTTTATTTTGTATATTTATCAAAAGTATAAAAAAATAAAATAAAATAAAATAAAAAATAAAATAAAAAAACTGGACATTTTTACTCCAGAGCCAATATCTTACGACCCTTTTTACCCAGGAATATCGATGGAAAATCCGTCGGTAATGTGAGGCGTCGGAAATCCATCATTAATAAAGTCAATGTCAAAGTGGAATCCATTGATAATCCATAGGAAATCTGTCGCTATTGCTTTCCGTAGCTAGTTTGTCGGAAATTTACCGACGGATAACGTTGTCGGTATTCCGTAGCTATTATGTTGGCATTATTTACTCATGAGCCAATATCTTACAGCCCTTTTTTCATCGGCAATCCAACGGTATCGTCCTATTCCAATGGAATATCGACGAATATTGTTGTCGGTATTTCTCAATTTTCTAGTAGTGGATAGAGGGTATACGATGTATTCGGTGTTTTAGAATAACATCTAAAAGTCGAGCTCTCTCCCTGTATCTTTGCAAAAGCATGGAGCCTTGGTGGACGACCGAAAACCCATTTTTTACCAATTAGAAGATAATTAGTAGTTTATTGTCACATTCAATTAAGTTTGATACATATTAATATAGCAATTGAAACTTAATACAATAATCACTAGTTTTTCTTTTGTTTCTCGTAAAAAGTGATTAATACATAAAAAAATTTGTTTGTTTATTGGCAAACCAATCAATAAGCAAACACTATAGATGAAGGGGAAAACATGTCGCAATCATTTTTAACCAAAATCACATGAATGTCAAGTTGTATATAAAATGTTTTGTCTTTTTATATTTTTTTTTTTATATTGGAGACCATCCCTCAACTATGTATACCTAAATATTTGGAGTCTCCCTTAATCTCTAATAATGCTATTAATTTATGGTAATGAATAACCATTTGTATCATATAAACATATAATACCAATAGTAATGGTTAGTAGTTTATATTTTAAAATTATAAATTCTAACACTTAAAGTGTACAAATGATCATCAAAATATATAAAATGGCAAAATAATGGCAAAAAGTATTTAATATACTACAAAGATTTTTCATAATTTAAAAGAAATACTGAAAGCATGCAATGCCATCCGGTACGTGTCCGATCCAATATAAGACCATTTTCAATGGAAGTTGAATGAGAAGTTTAATGGTGATTGAATCTTATTAAACTCAACATGTCTATATTGTGGGTTAATGACATGACATTCAATAGAAAGAATAGTTCAATCCCCATTGAACTTTACACTATCTCTACTCTCTCAAATACATATATATATATATATATATATATATATATATATATATATATATATATATATATATATATATATATATATATATATATATATATAATGAGTGGAATGTACATGTGTCATTCCATTAAACTCATATGTTTTTAATGGATAGTTCAATCCCCATTTAACTTTACACCATCTCTACTCTCTCACATACATATATAGTGAGTGGAATGTACATGTGTCATTCCATTAAACTCATATGTTTTTAATGGAGAGTAGAGTTTCATATGAGTTTAATGGAGTGTAGAGTTTAATAGATAAAATTGTATAGTTAATAAAATGTATATGTATCAATCCATTAAACTCATAGTATCCATAATAGGGAGCTTAATGGAAAAGTTGAATGATGTGTCATGCCTACTTGTCATTCAATGGATACAATTACATCATTGTGAAATGCCACCATGACATTCAATGAATTTGGAGTATAATGGTCATTGAACTCTTCAATGGGAAAAAAGAAAGTCTTTAAATCTTTAAATAAATATTTTTTTAAATATGTTCCATTGAACTTGTAGAGTTTAATGTATTGTGGGATAACAATGAATAAAATTGTATGGAATAGTGAATGATGATGTGACACTCCATTGAACTCTATAGAGCTCAATGCATTGTGGATGCCCTGAGTTCATTGGAGATGGTCTAAGAAGTTTGTATAATTTTATTAGCAATTATGTATTAATGATTATTAACTAGTAGAGTGTGTTCTTTTCGGGTTGGACACAACAAGATAAACGAAAGCCTGCATGGATTGCATGGGACAAAGCTTTAGCAATCAAGCATGCATGTTCTCCATAAATAAATAAATAAAAAAAAAAAAAAAGGACGCTTTGGAGATTCAGCTAGTGTCACATGCGTGGTTCGATGCTAGCTAGGAGGAAAAACAAATTCAAAAAATTGGCTTGGTTAGACTGGTGCTGTAACCCACAAGAAGAATCATGGTCTAGATAGCTGCGTGTTTGTGATTCACTAATTCTAGTCTTGTTTCTATTGTTTTTTTTTTCATGTACTAGATCTCTCCAAGCTTCTTGGCTAGTTTTCTTTTTATATATTTAAAGGCCGTTCAAAAAAAAAAAAAAAACTGATCAATTAATAAAATCTTGTAATCGTCGTGATCCAATGGATCCACCAACCCCTACAAAATACCACCTACGTACGGCTCCCAGTAATTGTTTTTAAATTATGAGCTTCGGGACCAAGTCATTTCATTCGCCTATATATACAACCCAACACCCCACCCACCAAATGTGTCTCACCTCACCGCAATTATCTTTCCTTTTCCCATGTCTCTGCCTTGATTAGAAGCAACCCGAAGGTACGGATCTATCTATATGTCTTGAAATTGTATAGACATGCGTATATATATGTGTACATGCATGGGCTGGGCTTGGATCTGATTGCTGTTTTAATTTCATTGTAGATCTGATTGCTAGCTGTTTAAATTTTATTATAGATCTGATTGCTGTTTTAGTTTTATTGTGCTATGAACAACGTATACTTTTAAATGGTGAGTGAAGGCTAGGAGCTCATTTTTTATTTCGAATTACTCTAGTTCATATTCTTAATATCAAGTGCATCGTAGTCTGTACTAGACTTATCTACTGTATGTATATTGTTAGAAGAAAACCAACCAATGATTTCTGTGTATGTCCTGAAATCTCTCAAATATCTATGTGATTTTCTTTGGAATTTTGGTGAAGTTACTTACAAGTGGTTTGCTTAAGAGACGAATTCAGTAATCTTGTGTCGTGCTTGTTGCTTTGTTAACATCAAATTACTTGATATCTGATTTTTTTTTTTTTTGGAATATATATTAAGGAAACCATATGCTTGAACCAAATTGTAGAGTTTTTGTTTATCAATTTAAATTGTTGCGTGTTCCGGTTTTTCGTGAATTCTGACGTGGGTTTACTTGTTTATGATGCAGGAATTGAACTTTATTAGCTGATCAGAAGGGTTGACCCTGCTTATTATTATTATTTTTTTAAATCTCTTTTCATTTAACTATTCTTCAACGCCAAGTTTAATCACGAATCTTTAAATAATTCATGTATCTTTTTTTTTTCGTGAATATGTTTGTAATATGTGCATGCTTGTTTGATCTCGCCTTTAAGAGTAAGGTAAGTTTTGGATCCGAATTGATGGGAAGGTAAATGAACTTCACGTTGTCATGGGCTGTGTGTGCGCAAACGTGTGTGTATGTGTGTGTACTCCTGGAAAAAAAAAACAAGATAAATAAACTGTTTTATTATCTAACACAATCATTTGGCATATGTTTTGGTAGAATTTGTGATCAGCAATATTCATTCATCAAAGCAAGATGGCGACGTCAACAAGTGTGTTTCAAATCACACCATTCGAGAACTGTGATGAATGCATAAGCAAGGTGAGAAGGGCAGTTCGTCAAATTGGTGGTCTCAAATTGATTGGAATGGACCCCGAGAAAGGTATACTCATCATCTCATCAAAGCGCCATGAACCTGAAGCAATCAGGGCTGCACTTGAGCCAAATTTTCAAAATGAATCAATTATTTTGTTACCAAATAATCATTCGTCTGGAGTGAATGTGAATCGTGAAGCTGGGAGTAGTACTGTTGATTTTAGAGATATGACGGGAATGTTGATGACGTTACCTGAAGCTGGAAGAGTGCGAAGAGTGGAGTGCAGACAAGATGTTTTGAGGGTCGACTACTATGAGACGCCATCGATGATCTCCAACGCTGCAGCAGCAGACGTTTCGGGTTTTGTACCAGTGCCGGTGCCACCAACGTCTACCAAGCCGTCGGCTCCACCAATGACTACGCCTTATAATGGGTATCCTGTCAATGGGTGGCCATATGCTGATCACTACACCACTCCTCAGAAAGATGATTATCCAGATTGCGCTTGCACCATCATGTGACCAGTGACCAGCTGATCCTTCAGTTTTGTAATGTCTTCTTTTATTTTGATTGATCTTGGACTCATTTTAATTTTCTTCAAGTTTTGCTGTTTCATTGTACCTTTGTACGTAGTTTTAGGGTACTGTGTGTGACTTGTGAGCCATTTTGGGGATGTTAGGCCACTTAAGTCTTAACCCCCAGGGAACCAATAAATCTTATATTTTGATACACTATTTCTATATTGATTTCTAATTTCCATCTAAATAACTACTATTTCTATAAACTCTTTCATGCCATATAATGACATTCACCACACCCCTCCTAACACTACAAAAAATATTTCATTTAGTGCATACAAAAATGTCACTAAAAACCCAAAAAAAATGACACTAAAGGCTTCTTAGATATTGTGCGGCACACATAATAAATGACACTAGAAACGCTCCCACTAAAACTCTTTACATTTTGCTTTTGCCGCTGCAAATTTTTAGACTTTTCGTGACACTTTTTTAATTGTCACGATAAAAGAAAAGTTTTCCGTGGCACATATTTTGTGCCCCTAATGCTCATTTGATTCAAAAGTTTATGCTATTTTTAATTACATGTTTTAAGATTTTAGTGGTATGTTTTATTCAATATAATGCAAAAAATTATTGTGGCACATTTTGAGCGTGTAAATACACATGAGATTCAAAAACATTTCAAAAATAAATAAACGGCTATAATTGTGATTTGTGAGGTTTAATTTCAAAATTTTGAAGGCAGGTGAAATTGGATATAGACGAGCCTCACTCCAAACAAAGATGAATTAATCAATAGAGACCCAACATTCTTAACTCTGTAACATGGTTGGGTCAAGTTCAATAAGACATTAAGACCCTTGTTCACTTCTTTATCTTCTACAATGTACTCATATTATACCAACTTTCGTCAATAAAAAGTCAACAAATTCAACAAATACAAAAAATCAATCATAATTAATAATATATAACAATTTTGAGTTCTTGTTTGGCAAGAATGTGACAGTGGCTTTCATTGATTCGTTGTCCACATATTATAGCTATAAAGAAACCATACTACAATCCCACCAAAACAATTGCTAACAATGTAATTATAGAATTTGAAACTAAATAATCAATATAAAGCCTAAAAATTAATTTTCTCAAAATATAAAACAAACAAAGAGATAGAATTAAAGTTATTAGCCATTGTATAAAACGCATATGGGTGCACTTCATATCCAAACATGTCTTTGAGTTCATCTCCATAAAATTTGTTCACTAGCACACCTAAGAATGCCACAATTTGTTCAAAGTGTCCAAACAAAATTGTTATATTATCATCGCAAATGATCAAGAAAATAAAATTTAACAACAATACAGTAGATAAGATAAATGAGTTGCATAATGCATACCATTTGAACAATGACAAAAATGAAGACTTTTACACGTAGTATAAATACTGCTCTACATTCTATGCAATGAGAGAAAGCAAACCCTTCCTGCAACAATTGTAGACACACATCAACAATTGTACATCAATAGAATCAAGTTATTGATATAACATATTTTAGAACTTAACCTGGTTAACCTCCAATTGTCTAGACATGACATGTGGACATATTTATGAGTGCCTCTTCAATAACATGGTGCAATCAAATATTCTCCTGTGAATTAGTTAAAAAGGATATAAATCTTCTTAATCACATGATTCACATCCATAAAATTGTTTACAACACAACTCAGAAGCTTACTGAAGAAGATAGAGTTACAAACCTTCTGTATCAAGGCATATCGGTATTGTGCTTAGTCTGAAGTAACCATATTAGTAGTTCATTGGCATCAAAACTTTCCGAATCTTCAACAGCTATAGAACAGTCATTGATACCTTTAGTTCTTATTTCAAATGTAGATGAATGGTTGTCAACTCCCTCATCACTTCTAGATTCATTTACTATGGTTTTTGTTTCTAAAGAGCCTTCTCTGGGATTGTCATTTGACATTAAATGCATCTTGAGAAACTTGGAATTAAGGAGAGAAGATGTGATCATATCTTCACTTTTCTTGTCTCTCATGAGTTTTCCTTCAACTCTTTATCCTGCTTCTTTTGTTTTTCATGATCATATCTTCACTTTTCTTCTCTCATGTTTTTTCCTAATGTAACAAAACCAAGTTACTTTGATATCTAATAACACAAATCATGATTACTTATAATTAAAAATAAGGATTTGAAACTTCAATCGAAAAAATTTACCTCCAAAGCATTCCAAATTGTCTCACCAATTTGATTAAGGGGACAAGATGTGACTCCATCCAAACCCTACATCTCTAATCTTGGAGCACCCTCCATGTTTCTTTGAAAGCTCAAATTGAATACCATTGAACTACAACGAATTTCAAACCAACATTCTATCTTACTTACTGTTATATGAAGAATTTATACTAATTGATAATGTTGTATACCTTAATCAACAAATAATGAAACTACAGAAAGCTAATAAGAAATTCAAAAATTGATATTCACTTGGTCACTTGTTGAGAAACTAACTTCTTCTAACTTCGCACTGCTATGAGCATTTGATTGTTTAAGGCTTGCATTATCAAAAATGGATTTAGCTTTCCATACTATAACGCCCCAAAAGCCTCATTTTTCATTTGTGCTCTTCAGTGAAGTATAATCATATGTAGCAGAACCTTTGTTTTCCATGAATCTTGACTGAAATCATAATGTTCAAGGCAATTAAAGCTAGAAATGAGGAAAGGGTTAATATCAAATACAAACACACAATTCTAACATTTATGCAGTTAACACACAGAGGAAAATTTATCTATATATACATATATGCATGTATGAATGAATTTTGTTAAACAGAATAGAACAGAAAGCCTTAAAATTTAGCATGAGAACAAACTAAAAGTACAAGTAATTGAAGACATTAGTTCCATTTTTGAAAGAGGCGTGAAAGGTACCAGAGAATTGAAAAGAGTAGAGACGATGGTCGAAAAGTGACGAAGGAGCGGGCTGCAGCGGATGATGTGGTGGTATCCTCTTGGTCTTGCGGACAGAGAATCCCTTAGTTAAACGTGGAGGACCTAGAAAGTCCTTACCATCTATGATTATACAAATATATGTATACAAATAAAAATACAGAGTTCGGAGACAACAATGGAGAAACAATGGAGACGTAGTAGCGCATCAGAATGACCTAGTAGTACCACCGTGGGCCACCCAAACAGCAATCCACCGTTTGGAGGAGAATGAAAGGCTTTCAAATCATGAAAAACACCGTAGGATGAGCAAATCACTAGTGAGGTGTGTGTTTATTCTTTTCAATTCAGTTGATTGACCATCGTTTGTTTAAATTGGGGGAAATCTGTAATGGCTAGGGTTAATGATGGTTGTGGAGAAGGTGACGAGGTCATCTGTAATGGCTAGGGTTAATGATGGTTGTGGAGAAGGTGACGAGGTCATTGTAGATGATGGAGAAGGCGGTAGGAAGAATAGAAGAATGTGAAATGCTGGTGATCAATGATTTTTCGAGAAAGAGTTTTTGTAACTTGAAAGTTAGGTTATGTTTGAAACAAAGGATTTTAGTTAAGCAGATTCAGGAGACGGTCTATAAAGCAAGAATCGATTTCTAAGAAAAGGGGGAAAAGAGGGAAGATATGAGAGTGAGATATTTTTTTTTCTTTTATGGCATATGTGAAGTGCCATTATAAACCTATATTAGTGGCACAAAAACTAAGTGTCACTAAAAAATATATGCCACTAAATGGCCTTTTTGTAATAGAAACTTCGGCATACATACTCATTCACACATTTAAATGTTTAAAAGATATCATATTGTCATCGACGGAACACCTTTCTAAACAAGAAAGATATTAATACAATGAGTTTCTCTCCAAAGTAATTAAAGAAGCACACAGCCATATAGAAAGAGACCGAGACACTAGAAATCTATATGGTTTACTTATCTTTGAACCATACTTGTTAAGTCTAAGTAAACCGCCTACCATCAATTTGAACATCTGTAAGGTCTATATCTACAACAAATTTGTTACAAACTTTATCCCTACCTAACAAAGGACTAAACCAAATCGCTCTAATCCTATGTGAACATCATTACAACCACCAAAAAATAACATACTCCCTAACCCATGATGAATATCATATAGGAGATAACTCCACATTTTCAACAAAAATAACGTACTCATGATCCCTAACCAACTATCAATATCATATAATATCATATAGGTGTTAACTCCACAACCTCTTCTTTTTAATAATATATGGTGGAGCGTAAGTATTAATAAAGGTAATTGTGGGTCTTTATAGCCACTAAAATTCCCTTCATAAATCGACACAAAATACTAGTTACACATAATCCTTTCCTTGGAAAAAATTGAAGGATCCAAAATGCATTTTTTTTTTGGAACGGCGAGGGAAATAACATTAGCAAACAAAACAAAAACTTAAGAGAAGAGCTCAAGCCATTACAAGAAAATGTTTAAGATTGGAGAATTACACCAACTATGCCAATCAATCAAATTCAAATTATACATAAGCTTAATCCAATTAAAAGTGCAAATACTAATGTCATCCCCAATAAGCATAAACGTTCGCCTAGTGTTTCGAAAAAACAATAGCATTCTGCTCCTTCCATATCATCCATATAGTGGTATACACAAGAGAAAACCTCAACTTTTGCATCTTCTTACTGCCATCACTAGCATTGAGCATCTCCTTAAGATCAACAGTAGAAGAAGGCAAATGATAAAGAACTGAGGACTATTTTACCAGCCATATCCACACCTCTACAACAGCAAAACATGAGAAAAAAAATTGTGATTTATATTCTCTTCTCACACCTTACAGAAAGGACATAGACTTAAAGTAACCGCAATCCCTCTTTTGAGAAAGTTTGAATAGATAGGAATCCTATGTTTCAGCATCCACCTGACCTTAAGTAATTCCTAACCAGAGTGAAAATGTTCCTTTTTACAAACTGGTCCGAAAATGTTCCGAAATGATAGGCAGTTTTGTAAACATCGTCATAAATTGTAGAAAAATTGTATGAACGCGTGTGAGTGGTCCTTGAAAAGTTATAGACCTGAAATATTTTCATATTGTACATTTTTGAAATCCATTAAGTTTAAGAAAGGAAAAACAGTCTGTGAACAGACCACAACTTTTCTGTAAAAAGCTGAAATTTAAGCTTAGATATGTTTAGTGACATAACTTGCATTTTTAGTTAGCAAAGCTTTTAAATCATCCAAATAGGATTTTTTTTTAATGTGTATTCTTCCCAAAACTTGTAAAACATAAAAGAGGGTCCGTAAAAAACTCACTTTTGTCACGTAGAGTTATTCGGGTTGAGAATGGTTTGTGCGGTTTCCAGTTCCACTCAAGTTTGCGATTTGAGTATTCTTTTGAATGTATTAACACATAAAGACATATATTTACATGTATATTAGACTTTTATGATTTCTTAAATCATTTAAAATCAGTGGATTTGATGATAAAAAAGAAGAGTAGAAATAAAGAATATACCTAGCTTTAACTTAGATCTAAAGTATGTTGCCAAAAGGTGGTGGAATAACACAAGCTTTTTGAGAGGTAAAGGGTAACTTTCTCAGGGGTTTTAAGTGTTTGAAATTAGCTACATATGGTATACCTTAAATCTCGAAAATGGGCAGCAAAATGAAGAACTTTTGGGTGTTGGTTTGATGCTCCAAAACAGTCACTGTTTTGGCTATGTTGTTGTCACGAAAACTTCACAGCAAAAGGGTAAGAAAAAGGTAGTTTACTCACTGTTTTGAGTCTCTAATTTTGAGTAGCATAACAACTAACTTCTAGGGGTATTTTTTGGTTAAAATATCAAGCAAAAGAAAGGTGTATGTGGGTGAAATGGTGGCTGAAACATCAAGGGACAACAACCCTTAAGGTTCACGGTTTTTGGTGGCTTTGAAAGGGATTTCTTATGGTTGAAAATGAGATGAAGTTTGAGAGTATTTCCCTGGATTATTGGCTGGTGAAATGAATGAATAACAAGGAAGATATTTCGAGATTATGAAGGAGGAGAGAGGAGAAGAAGATAAGGAGACAAACCTAGACTAGCTTGTGATGTGATGTGAGTTTAAGTGATGTGATCGTGTCTAGCCACTTGCTTGGGTGGCTGCTTAGAGATAGGGTTAGTTAACTAACTAACTACTAGTTAGTTAATTAGTTAAAAGTTCTAGTTATGGAGAGGGAAGGTGTTAATCTCGAAAATTAGAAGAGGGATTAAGAAGCATTTTTAGTAAAATGTCTTGAGTGATTAAGCACTTATTAGTTAAGTTGGCACTTCTCTTAACCGTTTTTTTATCTTAATTGATTTAGACACTATATTCCTTACATGAAATCACTTTAAGTCATGAATCATAACTAGTCATCCACTAGATAATAATACATATGTATAAATACATACATGTATACTTAGTATAAAATAACAATGTAGTTTTTGTGTATTTGAACTTAAATGTTTATGTTTTATTCTTTTTACTCAAAAATACTTAAATATATTCTAATTATGCCTTATAATAATTCATTTTATATTTTTATTTATTTAAATATAAAATTTATTGACCAAGGTATAATTTCGTGACATTTAACCGGTTAACCATGTCGTTAAACACGTTTCGTCACATTGGTTCGTATATTTGTCAAATTTAGATCCTTCACCACTATTAAGCACCTGTTCTATATATAAATTAACTTACTCATCAACTGGAGACATGTTGATACAGAAATTAAGTTTGTTGCGTTCCAACGACGTTATATGCTAATTTTCACAAGCCGGTGATGGTTCGTAGTCATACGTCGTAACGAAATTTATCATTAGTTACTTGTTTTTATATTTCACAAGAACTTATCTAAGTAAAACAGGTTAAATTCCTTCAACTATTTTTGATAAAATACTCATATTGCTTAATAATTAAAACATAGTGTCGTACGATCATTACTATTTTTACCAATTGTTACACTAGCTCTTGCATGGAAGAATAGTACTCATCAAAATCCAATTTTTATGACTTAATGACCTAAACAAAGACCTAATATGAGGCTAGTAAAGATGAAGACGAAGGATTCAATGGTTCTGAAAAGTTTGATGAAGACGAAGGATTCAATGGTTCTGAAAAGTTTGATTTCTTTTTAACGAATTTTTGTACCATTTAAATATATTTTCCATTATTTATGGCCTAATAAATCGTTTTTACATTATATTTTGGTAAGTGTTTACGTTAACCAATGTCTTTATAATTATTGTATAAAATATAGAACCTGTGTATTGCTACATATACGAACATATGGATAGTTGCTTCAATCATGATCATATTTGCTATATATACGAACATATGGATAGTTGCTTCAATCATGATCATAATTATCTGTTTTTAGTGAGATTGAGATAGCATGCATGAATGAAGAATTACCATTTAAAAAGACCATTATGATCATTTCTATAATTATATTACTGTTTTGACCATTTATGAAATTAAGTTCAAAGTTATACCATTTCTGAAAGTATGTTACTATATTGACCCTAAAATAACCAGTTTTTCCAATTTTAGCATCCTAAAAATAATTACCTGTTGACAATGAACTTCAAACTGGTATAAACATATTTTCTTTAATTTTCATTAATATGTATTTCGCCAGTTGCACGTATGTATGTGCGCCATTTTTGTGTTTTTATTGACGTTGAAACCATTTAACCAAAAGCTTCATTTGAGATTTTCTTTGCCAATTTGTTTCGGTTAGCATATGTCGATTTCCTTTTGGTCGAAAACAAGGCATGACATTACTTTTATTATATGGAAGTTAGTTTAACAGTCATACAAGAAACGAGTAAATACAAGATAAGACATTATACTTTTCATTGATTTCACTTGAGCATTTTCATTTTGGACCAATTTATGTATAAAGATTTGGTTAGTTTTCAAGAAGGTAATTTATTTTGATAGATTTAATGGCTATAAACTCATAAATTTAATGGCTTAAATTTGCATTTAGTTACAATGAAATTAATTGGATTGTACTAAAAAAGGTAATGTATAAAGTGTTATTGATAGTTAAATTTGCATTTAGTTACAATGAAATTAATTAGATTGTACTAAAAAAGGTAATGTATGAAGTGTTATTGATCCTATCCAACAGGTATGGAGAGACAGTTCACAAGGAAAGTAGAATCATATATGCTTCTAATGTGTGACTAGAAAACAAGTTTAATGTTATAAGTTCAATGTAACTCAATAAAATCGTCTTGTTTTGTCTATTCATTTGGCGTATCGAATCCCGCAAAACGGGATTTTTCCCAAGTTTTAACTAAAATCAAGCTAGAACGTGTCTGATACAAATATGGTTATGAGGTTCCAAAACTATTCTTATGCTAAAATGCTTAAGAGTATTTACTATTTAGATATTTGTAATGAAGCACCACACACCCTTTTTCATGTGGGATGAGAATGGGAATAAAATTCAATTGTAGGCACATTAAATCTTAATTTTCTATCTTTTTCTTTTATTATATAATATATTTATAGAAATATAAAATTTATAAAAAAATTATATATTATTGAACGGATGATCTTCGAGTTGAAAGTTTTGACCTAACCATATCCGTTTAGTTTTCTTGCAGTGCCATGTCAACCACTTTATTTAAACATATCGAAATCTCTTATCTAAACATGTTTAGTTTATGTTGGGTTGTCGTAATGTGTCAGATATTGTCAGGCTTACTTGAATTGGACCAATACAGAATTAACATTTTATATGGACCAAAAATTGGACCGAATATTTATATATGGTGTCGATTTGGTTTTGGTTTTAGTTTCGATTTGGATTTTTGGAACCAAGATTTAGAACCGAATATCACCTCTTAAACTATATAAATCATCTAAAAAACTTATCACATAATACCTTTCGTGCTTTCCATGTCAATAAAAAAAATACTAGAAAGTGTAAACAAAAATAGGCATACTAACTATACTATACTGACCAATTTACATAATTACATATATATTTATTATGTATATGTCACTTTTCGCCGAGTTTTGTGGGTCGTTTAGTCTTTGTTCTTATCAATCCGAGTTGGACATTGGTCACCCGTTGTTGTAATGTGCATATCTTTTGGACATTTCGTTTTCTCAAATATTCCTTAGTTTTAACAAATGTCAAATGACATTAAAAAACTACATGTTAAGTACACCAACTTAAATTTATTCTAAACGAATAATATTAAATATACTACTCATGACTAAATATACTTAATAATACTTACAAGTTTACTTAAAAAAATACTTTGAAATATATGTTGGGATCTCAGTCAACTAGTTATCATACTTTCTTTGGTTTAATTGTTTATAAGTTTATAAAAACTTCATGTTAATATATTAGCTAAAAGATTAACATATTAATAAAAAAACGTCACCGGGTATATCTAAATATTCTACCACATATCTTGCTAAAAGAAAAAAAAAATGCATGCATCGTTCACTCCACATGTGTTTTTTTCCTTTTCTTTCTTTTTTCTTATCTTCACGTAGTTGGCTCTTTAATTTCATATAAAAATCTAGAAAACAAAATAATATAGAATTTTATAAATTGTTATAAATAAAACAAAAAATATGTTGTTAATTGTTAACTTTTGCTAAAGAAATCATTATTTAAAAGTAATCAACATCGTCTATAATCGGTTTTGCTGATTTCATTATCCAATCTTTGATGCAAATCAATGTTGCGGTGTTGACAACCTAGTCCTACTCGCCCACTAGTGCTAAACATTTACCCAGACGTCATGTTCATTATTTGTATTCCCAAAATATCTAACATGGAAAATATATAAAATTATAACTAAAAAAATTAAAAACAAGAAATGTATAAAACTTCGTCTTTTGCCGTCTGAGAAACGATTAGGAAACGCATGTCATTGTATTTCCACCAATTTAGAGTGTCAATGCCATTATTGTGAGTTGTTGGTGTTGGGTTCAACCCCCTACATACACAACTCAAAAACAAGAGAGACTGGTGCAGCTCTTCTACTGCATAATGTAACTGGGAAAGGAGTAAAAGAAGATACAAGAATTCATAACCATAACCTCTTTATTATCTGAGAAAACCTTCAAGAAATACACACACTGAAAGATACGACTCCTACCTAGTTAAATAGCTAAACTGACCAACAAAATAGGAAAAGATAACAACCCATTCCTGGGTTTATGCCACCTGCACCCACTTGTCTTTGACTCTATCCTAAAAGAAAACAATAAATGACTAAACTACCCTTCATACATTCGGATTACTCCAACATTCACCCCCTAATCTGAATGTTGGCTGACTCTTTGCACCAGTACCTCCTCGAGCTTCACCATACCAATGGATTTTATTTTTATAGCAATGCATGTTCTTCATCTTCATGAGCTTGAACCAAGTTAGCCTCTTGGTTTCTGTCTTGTTTTGGTTCAGGGCATTCATAAGCATAATGACCATATTCATTGCAATTGAAACACTTGATCTTACTCTTATCGCGACCTCCTGATGATCCTTGTCCACCTTCACGATAATTATGTGTGTCACCTCCCCGATGTCCTCCTCTGCTTCCACCTCGTCCACAGCCCCTTCCTCGTCCCCTGGAAGAGTTATCATCAGAACCATGACTTTTTTGTGGTGACTTCGAGTCATCACCTCTTTACTTTGACCTTTCAAGCCATTCTTCAGGTGTGAGCAGAAGTCGTTGCTCCTCATTATCTTCATGTCCCTTGACTCTTTTTTCATGAGTCTTTAATCTTCTGACGACTTCTTCAACGATCATCGTTTCCAAATCTCCAAATTGTTCAATCGTTGAAGCAATTTGTAAAAACTTTGTTGGGACAGCTCTGAGTAACTTCTTAACGACATACGCTTCTTCAACCTTGTCACCTAAGGCCCGTATGTTGCTCACCACATTGTTCACCTTCATGGAAAACTCATATACCGTTTCCGTCTCCTTCATTTTCAACACTTCAAACTCAGCCTTCAATGTCTGCACTTTTTGCAGTCCAAAATCTATCCGCACCTAGGTACATCGTCTTGAGGGTTTCCCAAGCATCTTTTGTTGTTTCCTTCTCGGCGATGGACAACAACATGTCTTTCGGTATCCCCTGGTAGATAGCAGTGAGTGCTATCTTGTCCTTCCAGGCTTCAACAATTTCTCGGGGATTCTTGGGGTCGACAGCATCCCACACACCTTGGGCTTGCATAAAAACTTTCATCTTAATTGCCCATGCTGTGTAATTGGTTTTGGATAGCAGCGGATATTGAAGTGTAATCAGACCATCTTTATTGGTTTTGTCACTCATCTCTTTCTTACGGGGTTGATATTTGGGCATTCACCAGGTTATGCTCTGATACCAAGTGTTGGGTTCAACCCCCTACATACACAACTCAAAAACGAGAGAGATTGGTGCAGCTCTTCTACTGCGTAATGTAACTGGGAAAGGAGCAAAAGAAGATACAAGAATTCATAACCATAACCTCTTTATTATCTGAGAAAACCTTCAAGAAATACACACACTGAAAGATACGACTCCTACCTAGTTAAATAGCTAAACTGACCAACAAAATAGGAAAAGATAACAACCCATTCCTAGGTCTTTGCCACCTGCACCCACGTGTCTTTGACTCTATCCTAAAAGAAAACAATAAATGACTAAACTACCCTTCATACATTCGAATTACTCCAACAGTTGGCTCTTTCAATTATCTTTTTAGCTTGGTTTCCGTTGCAATTAAGTTGTTTCCCTCCAAAAAAAATAATAATAAAAATAAAAATAAAAATTGATACCTGCATCATGGTCGGTGATGAATTGTAGTGTATAATGTACTCCATGACTAAGTATCGCAAAGAATGGCTATTATTAATGCAATCTATTATCAACCAGATTTCTATGATAGAAGATGAGAAATCATAATGTTGAATGGTAAAGAATGGTAATTTAATTCGTTACACGTTAAAACCTAAGGATCTTTTTTTCCAGCTCGTCCTAAGAGCATTTGAATCCTCAAGATCAGCAATGACCGACATCATTACAAACATCTTTATTCCTATCTTCTTGAGACGCTCCATGAAACTCGACGGTGTCAAACTTTTGTTCGTACATTTTAAACAAATTATTCATATAATTGTTTTCAACCTCCACAACTAGATGCTACTTTCGGTTCGACCTAGTCATTCTTTACATTCTTGTATTTAATCAACTTTTGAAAAACATGTTCAATAAGGCTGAAGGGAGTGGTGCCACCGAAACCGCATTCCCTTCGTTGCCACATAAGTTCCACATCATTTTTTAACACAAAAGTGTAGTTCCTTACCATACCCAAAGAGTGGTGTCACATTTTTTTTAAAATTAATTTAAATAAAAAAAATCTCCCCATTCAATAACAAGACTCACAAAACGGTCAAATTTTCCCCACTCAATCACAAATCACGGCCATTTTTTACCACATTGCTTTCTAAATTGCACCCAGGAGCGGTGTTCGCTGCCTAGGTGGCGAAACCGCACTTCCTCTACCGCACAACTCCCCCAAATCTAAAGGAGGATTTCATTCGTTCGTTGTCAGATCTAAGAAAACTGCAAAGTACATGAAGTTGTTAAGTTTCTTAAAATCCCCCCAATACTTGTCATACTTGTTGTGCATTTTTGAACCCGGTAGAGGTTTTGCTTCCCACTTCCATAGTATCGACATCTTATATTTCTCTATAAAAACAAATATGTGTGATACAAGCTCAGATTTTCTTTTGAATTTATTAAGAAACACGACTATTTCCTTGCACGCCCTAAAATTCGTATCTTTGGGGACTCTTCCTAAATCACATGCATTTGAAATATCTAACAACAAAAAAAAGTGATTGATGAAAACCTTTTTTTTATTTTTTGTCTTGTATTAATACAATACCCATGGATTCATGTGAAAACAAAATGGATCCATGCAAAACTAATGGACCCCTTCTAATGCCATAGACAATTTTAATAAATTGTAAGTGGAGTTACACTGTGTAGAACAATCACCACATAAACATTTCATTGATTCCACTCCACATTCTTTCATATATTTCTTAGATTTCGTTATTCGTTGTGTGGGTTGTTGTATTTCAAACCATTTTTTTTCAAACCATTATACATGTTCGTCATTCTCATAATGCTCTTAATCCGTTATCCGTATATACAATCTAATAACTCATGAACCATATATATATACTCACTTTTATGATTATTAACAAAGAGTGAAATTAATAATTATTTTATACCTATGTCTCTACCGAGACTTGAACCCCTAAACCTCTCAAATAAGATGGTCACTCCATACCGTTAGGCCATTGGCCCTTTGGTAACAAAGACACAGTTATTGTTATATATACATCTATGTGCAAGGTATAAGGTTTAGTCGTGAACCAAAAATAAACGACAATTAAAATAAAAGAGGAGGGTTATTAAAAGAAATAAAAAAATAAAAAAAATAAAAAAATAAAAAAAATAAAAAATTATCGTTCCTTGCTTGTTTCAACGATCAATTGTGAATTGATGTTTAGATATTTTTTTAACCAAAATTGATTCCAAGTAATACTAACAAGTTATAATATCATTTTTGGTATCTAGTCAAAACAATCTTTTTAACTAGATCTAACCTAACTAACCCTAATCCAAATAACCTCTTAAAATAAGATTAAAAAGTTGAATTAGATTCTTACAATTCCCAAATTATCTAATACTTCTTATAAGCTCCAAATCCTAAAAATATTCGATTTTACGTTTACAACAAGATTAAATCCTAACAAAGAGAGCCAACTCGTTGTTTGTATATAGGTCGAAAAGTTGCATTAGATTTGATACAAGTATTCCTAAAAATATTTAATACATCCCATATAGGTTCGAAAGCCTAAAAATATGTAATTTTATATTTTAAACAAAATTAAATCCTAACAAGGAACCAAATCATTGTTTGTACACAAATTGAAATGTTGCCAATTTTATGGATTTTGCTTTGGAGTCAACACCGTCAGAACGATTACATTGGTTATGGTCTTATGGATGCTCCGCCGGTGGAAGATTGTTGCGGCATGCCACAATCAAATGTCATTTTTGAAATGTGAAAAAAAAACAAATAACAGAGGATATGAAATATTAAATATTAGGAAAATACCCCACAATTCGAAACCCGGTATGAAATGTATCTGATAATTTGAGAAAATAACTAAACATAACGAATTATCGAGATTGCAAAAATAACCCATATTGCAACAATAGAGATCATTTTTGAGTGGTGTGGTTCACGTCTTTTACTAGGATTTTTCTTGATACACAAGGCACAAATCCAACCAAAACACACACACACACACAGAGCTCGATTGAGAAACCTTTCAACAGCCTAACTAATTAACTATCATTGGCTTCCAGTGGCAGACCACTGAATGCTGAAATATTCTTAATCGACTCCTCTTCCATCTCAACCAGCCGTCTGCAGAATGTCTCTACATCTCTTGCTTCTTCCTTCAAAACCAATCTCAACTCCTTCCATTCGTATTCCTCCATCGTGGGTCCCACCACCTTCCCCAACAAGTCCAGCCCTTTCCTATCTACAGACACCACCACTGCATCCTGCACACATGAAACATCAGAGACGCGGAACAGAAATTGCTTTTTTTTTTTTTGTCTTTCGATCTGTGCAAAAAGACGTGAATGCCCTTCTCATTCTTATAATCGAGAAATAGCTCTTAGAAAGACGTGAATGAGTATGGTGTTTGAGATCATACGTAACGTACCTTCACGTTCTTATTCAAGTATGTAGCACAAAAGATTATGAGGGCTCGACGTCTGGCTTCACTTTGATTAATTCCATCAATCAAGCTTCCAGAAAAAACCGCTACAAAAATAGTATAATCATAAAAATCAACTACATTCTCCTTATCCCATATATATAATTTACTTTACTCAAATAGCAATGTATTTTATTTTTTACCCATATAAGTGCATTGCTATACACGTAGGTTGCAATTTCCTTAGAATAAATGCACATGTAAATATCAATATATCATGCATGTGTACAAAAACACTTACACAAGGGGTCAGCCTTTGATTCTTCCATATCCTTCAAATCCACTTCATGACTGTTTCCCTTGCTTTCTATGTAACTGATTGAACTGCATGAAAAAAGACTTATTTTATCAAATGCAAGTCCACATCAGCAATATATGTATCTAAAGGCATATTTTTACCTTGGATTAAACTTATAAATCCTGTATTGTTGATCTTCTTCATTCAATAAGTCTTGGAGATTTTCAGCACGAGATGTAGATCTGAAGTTAGATGAACTCAATATACCAGAAACTGAATAACTGAACTCTTTTATTGCCTCTGCTTCTGATATTATCATCTCTCGAAGGCTCTCTGCAGCTGAATTTGCCTGACACAATTCCATAAATAATACTAGATTTAAACATAAAGACCATCAAAAAATTTTGTCTTGGCTAAAGTTTTTATCATTCTTGAAAGCATGCAAAATTAGTTGCATTAACATATTTTGTTTCAGCTTTTATATTACACAATACTGATAAAACATTCTGTTAATGTCATAGAATCAAAAATGAATCAAGGACTAGTATAGTTAAGGAAGCATGAGAAATGATAAATAGACAACTTATGTTTTGCTTATGAAATTGTACCTTTTTATCACCAAGTGGAAGAACTTCACCAATAAGAGCAATCCGATTAGGAGGCTGTATACGTAAGAGGCTTTTGGTCATTATAATTGGGATTAAGACAAAATAGTTTGGTTTTCAGCACTCTCATTTAACTCTCAGATCACAAAGCTTTGTAGGTTAAAGAAAATTAACTGACCTTCTTCAAAGAATGAAGCAGACTTGCAAGTGACCCTGGTAAGGGACTTGTGACAGCCAATGAGCCACGTTCATCTATAACTGTATTCTTTTTTAGAAAAATACACAAATAAGAACACTAGAAGGGCATATCTAATGATGTACAATTATTCAGATTATGCATTTTTCAAAGAAAGTAGAAAAGATTACCAGCCCTATTCTAGTGTAAATTATATCACTCAGACAGGTTATAAGGAACTTTTATTGACAAACAAGTACAGAGTGGTAAGAAAACGAATTGTTTATGGTCTAATCGATTCATACCACATTATGCAAGTCATCTTCAGGTACCCAAATGTAAGGCCTCCCCTTCTTCACAAAGTATTTAACTTTTGAACTGTAAATTTCTTCCTTGCTGTAAAAGGAAACACACGCACGCACACAAACAAACAAAGCCATAACGATTGATTAATACACTTAAAAATTAGGATATATACACTCATATGATCGCTATAAGATTGCATTACCTAACAAAATCCTAATAATCAAAACAAATAAAATTAGATCGGTACCTTCCAGTAGCATCAGCCTTAACTGTATTGAGACTACCTTGCCAGTTTGACGCCAATATATTCTGCAAAAATACGATCATCACTCTCATACCAATTTGACAGGTGTGGTGTAGAGAGAAATTTTGGTTTATACCTTGCATTTTTCAGCGAATGTTAGAACAGTAGTTCGGCTCCCCTTCACCATATTGAAAAGCGAGTGACGCACACCAACTGTTTGATATAATTACTCGGAGAAAGCAAGCAACGAACATGCACTGACTAAACCGAGCTAGCAAGGCCTGGGGGGTTGAGTCTTCCGCGGAAGTGTGCGTTTGAGAGAGAGAGAGAGAGAGAGAGAGAGAGAGAGAGAGAGAGAGAGAGAGAGATGAGGGTTCAGGGTTTTGCAATAAGCACCATAGCAGGGTGTCGACGGACACAAAGCCCTCTAGGAGAATATCGTAATCATATAATTAAACAACAATTTAACAAATATTTATCTGATTTATTGATAACTAGGAGGATGGTGTTTGGCTTTGCTTTTAAAATCACTTTTTGAACTTTTGATTTTTCTAAAAAGTTCAAAGTTTAAAAAGTTGTTTGGCAATTGAAAAATATCTTTTAAAATAGTTTTTTGAGAAGAAGAAAAATGAGGCTTTTAAGAAGTTAGGTATGTGTGACTTTTGGCAACTTTTGCCTTTTTTCCCTTTCCCCCCTCAAAAGTTTAAACAAATACATTTTAAAACCATCTTTTGGAAAAAGATATGAATCAAAAAGTTCTTTTCTAAAAATGATTTTTTGGTCTGAAAAGTTATCCCAAACACCTGCCAATGGAGCGGGTTTTTGACCCTGATCCGATCCAAACCCTTAACAATTATATGGGTTTGGAGCATAGTTTTTGATGCGTTTACCCGTTAACGATCCGTACCCGCTAACCTTTTTATTAAAAGGGTCGGGTATGGATATCACCGATCCGCTCCATTTATAACCCGTCCCATATAAATTTTGGAAATATAAATTTATATTTTATATTACCTAAAGTTTACATTAAATTTCAATCACAAGTCCAAAGAGAAAAGGCCAAAGACTAAATTGTTTTTACATAGGACTCGACGACTCAACTTCTAGACTTCCAGTCTTCTCCCAAGAGTCATGATTTCAATTCATTTATATTTCATCATGTAATTATCAATTTTATTTATAAATCAATAATGTCATTTATCAACCGAAAGAAAGTTTGTAATTGTTATTCTCCATCAATGCAATCGACGATCAAAAACCAATTGGAAGTAACTAAAATAATGATTTTAATTCCAACAGAAAGTCATCGAGTACATAATGTGTTTTCTAAATCAAAACTTAGTTTTATTTAATAAATGTGATTTTATGATTTAATTAAAATGTGTTTGATTATTCAAAAAACCTACGGGTTACGGGGCGGGTTTGGATATTTGCTGATTAGGTGGATAAGGGTATGGGTTTGATTATTCAAAACCCTACGGGCTACGGAGCAGGTTTGGATCGGATTTTGAAATTTGTTAAAAGGGTTTGGATCAAGGTCGATTCGCTCCAAACCTGCCCCATTGTCAGGTCTATAACTAGGTGTGAAACTCATTTATTACACGGGTTAATTTAAAAAAGATTAAACATTAAAGTGTAAATAGAAAATATTTTTAATGTACAACTTTAAAATAAGGAAAAAATATATTTATTGCAATTTAATATCACACATATTATATGATATTTAATAATTTACATATATAAGTATATGACTTTAATTTTAAAAATTGAAATAAACCAAAAATCGACAAGTGTATAATATTTATTTCAAAAATATCACAAAATGACAATTATCAAAATTCATGATAGATTGACATTTGGCAAAAAAAACCTTCGTTTATTAAAGAGGATTGATAAGTTCAATAAATTTATATTTAGGGAATATAAGAAATCTAATCTTTTTTAACGTGTATTTAAACTCCTAAAAAATTAACAAAAATAACCCTTTGTCCGAAGTAGGCGTTCCGAACTAAAAAAAAAAAAACACTTTTTTGACTGATTTCGGAACAACATTCCGGATTCCGGACCAAAATTTTGGCTTTCGGAAAAGAAAAAAAAAACTTTCAAATTTTAAGAAAAATTCCGAAATCCAAATAACAATTCCAGAACTTGAAAAAAAAATCATTTTTTGCTTGAGTTAACAATAAATTAAACAAACATAGTTATATAAACTATATATAAAATATTAGTCCATAAAATTCAATATTTATTGAAAAACTGTGACATAAAATATTACGAAATATAACATTTAGAATCCTAAAAAAACATATAATCTTTTTGATAATTATTTATAATAAATAAATAAATATAATAAAAACTCCGGAATATAAACACTATTTTAAAATGAGGACATTCCAAAAAAAATAATTATTTTTCAAAAACTGAAAAAAGTTGATTCTTTATTTGAAAACATCGTTTATAATTGTTAGATTACTCAATTTCCCTTATATTTATATACAAGAATAATTTATCTCAATGGGTATAAAAAATAAAATATACGGTAAATTTTACTAAAAGTAATTTTTCACAATGTTAAGTCGTAAAAAAATTATATAAGGTTTTTGTAATAATATATTTAAGAGAAATTAAGTAATCTAACCATATTTTAATGTATTTGAATAAAAAAATTAAAAATAATTATTTTTAGTATTTACTAACCGTTTGGTCCGGAATTAACATTTCAGACCAAGAAAAAAAACACTTTTTCTAATAAAAACGTACATTTCATGTCGAATTCTAGCCCAACATTCCAAACTAAAATTTTGAATTTCGGATAAAAAATACTCACAATTTTCAAAAGATAAGTTCAAAATCCGATAAACAGTTTCAGAATTCCGAGAAAAAAATTGTTTTTTACTTGAATAGTTGAATGTAACATAAATTCTAAAAATGCATAGTAATGTGAATTATATATGATATTAGTACATAAAATTATACATTTTATTGAAACTTGTAACATTAAACACTTTGAAATGTAGCATTCGGAATCCCAAAAAAATATAAAAATATTTCTTTCAAAAAATATGTAATACCCGGAATCTTGAGGAGAACTGTTGGGAGTAAAGCCCCTTTTGGGTTGGACACGACGTGTTTGAGGAACCAACATGGCATGTCTATATTTGAAGAAACGCGAAAATTAATGGACCAACACTGTGTGTTGTGGTATTGTAACATCCGGAATTTCAGGTATTATATTTTATCATTTATTTTTGAGAAAAAAGGGAGGGACTCGACGAGTTGAGTCGCAGACTCGTCGAGTAGGACCGTGAATGCTGACTAGATTAATGAACGGACTCGACGAGTCAGGAAGGATGGACTCGACGAGTCCGCGCTGTGGATTGAAACCCTAATTCTCAGGGTATGTGCCGTATTTAAAGGCCTTTATGGCCTCCATTTGCGGCTACCAGTCCAAAGAGAGATACCCTAGCGATTGTGAGCGAGTTGTGAGAGAGTTTGAGCCTTTTTGATCATATTTGGTGTGTTTTTGCAAAGGAGAAAGTGTTTCCAGCAAGGGGAGGTCAAGAGGATTGCATTTCAGGGGGTTTCCAGCTTGGATCTTCAAGTTTGAGGTGGCTATTCGATCCTATCCTTCTGTTTTGCTTAAGAGCATTGAATTTAGGGTTTTCTATACCCTTTTATGGCTTGTTTAGATGAGTATAGTGTCCCATTGAGAGCTAAACTCCAGATCTGGACCTTTTGAGGTCCAGAGAGCCTGAACCATGCTGCTTTTTGTGGTTCTATGGAGGAAATGGACATAGGTTGCCATGTTAGAAGAGATTTCACCAAAATAAGCCTAAAGTGTCTTGCATGTGCACCAAGATTCGACCTTTACGTGTTTATTGGTCATGGGGAAGTCATATCTATAGATTAGAGAAGCAGATCTGACCTCAGGAGGTCAGATGAGTGTTTTCATGGGAGGAACTCGTCGAGCCCATAAGGGACTCGACGAGTCGAGTCGGGTTGCCCCGCGATTCGCGGCCTGTGACAACCCGTTGAGTGTGGGGTTGTCAGCGAGTCGAGAGAGGACCAGGGACAAAGAGGACACGCATGAACTCGTCGAATCACACGAGTGCACTCAACGAGTCTGGTCAAAGTTTAACCATTGACTTTTGTTGACTTTTAGGGTTTAGTCAGTGTTTGGACTTATGAGCCATTAGAGGGGTAGAATGGTCTTTTACCCTTCTTAGAGAACTTATAGAGAGGGGTTAGCCTAGCCTTTAGAAGTTGTATTAATTAGAGTAATTATTTATGTGAGTGGGCGCAGGCTGGTGCATTATTTCAGAGTCCGAGGTTTATCGAGTTATCTGAGGTAAGTCTTCTCACTATACTTTACCTAGAGTGGTAATTAGAGTTATGTGAAAGAGTATATTGTATGCTATGTGTTATCTATATTATTTTGTGCTATATGTGATTCGGAGTTTACAGAGTTAGGACCGAATGGTCCACAGAGTTAGGACCGAATGGTCCACAGAGTTAGGACCAGAGGGTCCACAGAGTTATGGGACTGGAGGGTCCCACTGAGAAACTGTGACCAGAAGGTCATACAGAGTTATAGCCTCGAGTGGCTAATATGTGTTGCATGTTGTAACATCCCAAAAATACAGGCCAAAAATTTCATTTTTAAATACGTCATTATAAAACCAACAGTGTAATAAAACATCTGTAATATCATGTCATGTCAAAACCAAAGTAGAAATAATCAAACGTGTTATCATAAAATAATATCAGAGTGTAATCCCAAAGATCTCATGTGCGGAAAACCATAGTGTGATGCGCTGCGATCAAGCCGGCTCCTTTCCTTTAAACACGAAGTACCTGAAACCAAACTGAAAACCGTAAGCACGAAGCTTAGTGAGTTCCCCCATCATACCACATACCACACAATCACATAACATACATACTGCCAGGCATTTCTGGGGTGCCCGACCTACCCGGTACGGCCTTTCTGGGGTGCCGACCTACCTGTGTCAAGCCATTATGGGGTGCTGACTACCCATGTCAAGCCATTCTGGGGTGCTGACTACCCTTCGGTCCTAACGACTGAACCTCGGGGACTATTTCACCCCCTACTACTACTACTACTACTATCACATATCATAACATAACAGATTATCAGACATATCTGGGGTGTCTGAACTACCCTTCGGTCCTAACAACCGAACTAGGGGACTGCTGCCCTCCTACTACCTCTAACTCATATAACAAATCATGCTAACATATAAACATAACATCACATATTGTCAGACGTATCTGGGGTGTCTGACTACCCTTCGGTCCTAACAACCGAACTCTACTACTATCACACATAACATATCTTGCCAGCATATAACATATCAGGTAGTAGCAAACCTAGATGATATCACAAAGACAATCATCTAACATACAACTCCTACTGGTGGGCCGGCATTGTGGTCGTAGACCCACCGCTACTGGAAGGTAACTCACCTCACACTGATGAAGTCCCGAAGACACAATCCCACACTTGCTGAAGTCCCCCAGACTCGATCCCAGCTGCTGGCTGACAGATTCCCGAACTGTCAACACCAAAATAAGACCCAATTAATAATTGGGTCCCAATACATAACCATAAACACTTACTTTGGATAATTACATTCCCCCAAGCTTGGCTTATTTAAGCCCAATGCCCAATCCGTAGGCCCAAAGTCAACTAGGAATCAAAGCCCAACACATGGCCCAATTTTCCAAATTGGGCCTAGGCATATACATGGTCTCATTCTGAGGCCCAACGTCATATAATCATTAAGGCCAAAACTATGGCCCATCTATGGCCCAATTTTCCAAATTGGGCCCAAGCCCCTTACATGGGCCTTACCCTAGGCCCATTAAATTATTCTAGTCTAACTGCTTGATCTTGGATAGCCCATTTAATAACCCAATCATCAAGGTCCGAAAGAAGGGCCCAACGATAAACCCAAATGAGATTAGGGTTTCACATAAAATGACAATTGGGGTTAGGTTTCCTACTTAACCCATTAAGGACTTAATCCATAAAGTCCATTATCGCTTAGATTAATCTTTGCCAAAGTTTATTATTTAATATCTCAAGTTATTAAATAATTCTTGTGTGTGTGACCCGATTAATTCTTAAAGTTAGGGTTTCATTGGCATTAGGGCTTTCCAAACCCTAATTAGGGTTTCCAACCCAATACTAGCCCATTTATTAATTTGTTGGGCTTTTAGATCGATTAGGGCTTTATTGGGCCTATTAAGCCCACTAAAAATATTATTAAGCCCATTAGGGTTTTGTTAGGTCCATTAGAGTCCATTAAGCTTCATTAGGCCCATTAGGGTTTTAGTCACATGTCCAATCATCCAAACGAGTCCAAACACCATCAAAGCACACCGCCACCCGACACGGCGGCCGGTGGCGGCAGGAGGCGGCAGCCACTGCCCTACGGTGGTGGTTTTTAGCTTCTTTTCATTATTTTTCTTTCCGGTTACAATTACAATACTTTTATCCAAAACTAAACACACACACTAACTAACACTCACACATAAACACAGTGGTGTATGGTGGCAGCCACCACCTCACGGTGGTGGTGATGCCTTTTCCGACCAAATAAACACCCACACCTCTCCATTAAGTTAAACACCCACATCGATGCTTCTAATCTGCGAGATACACCCCATCCACCCTCCCGGTAGCCTACGACGGCGACATCAGAAGTTTTAGGACGACAGCCACCACCTCACGGTGGTGCCGGTGGCTTCTCTCAATTCCCCGTCAAGCAGCAAAGCCCCCCATGCAAATCTTGAAGCAGAAATCACACACACCTACACAAACTCACAGAAAACACACACATGCGCGTTTCCTTGCCTGCAAGTGGCGGCGTACGGTGGCGGTGGTGACACGGAAAGGTGGCAGCAGTACACCCGGCTGGCTAGAAGTGGACCCAACCACCCCTTATGTTATGGTGGCATCCGACGGATGGAGAGTAACCGGAGCGTCAAATCGCTTGGAGCTACGCCGACAGAAGAAGGAGGCGCTGCATGAGCCCCCGACGACGACCGAAGAAGCAACAACTCCGGACAGCAACAGGGACGTTGGCTGTCGTCCAAAACCTCACCATATCGGAGAAGGAGAGGGGAGGGGTCAGGTGGTAACAACATCGGAGACGAAGAACGAGGATGGTGGCGGCTGCTCTTGTTCAATTAGGTTTAGGGTAAGGGAATGTAACAGGAAGAAAGAAGGCGTCGGGTTTAAATCCCGCTCCAAATCAAACCTTTGCCCACTTTACAAGTTTGGTCCTTCCCCATGCAAAACTTTTCAACTAAGGTCCGAAACTTACCATTTAAACCCTGCCCCTGAAGACTTTTACTAAATAAGTCCGAATTTTACAAAACATCCCCTGATTTCATAAAATCCTTTCATCTTAGGCACAATATTTACCAATTATACCCTTGCTTCCATATTTCCACTCAAATCTGATCCCTAATTTAACAAATAGCCCCTTAGCCCCAAATTCTCCTCAAATTGAGTCCGGAATTTACCATTTTAAGTCCCAATAGTTTGCCGAGTGGTCCTTCTCTTCACAAATACATACCCAATCAACCCGAACTTACATTTTAACCCCCAAATCTCTAAAATTATAACGATTAGATCCACGAGATCAACACCTTGCTAAATAATTATCGATTTTAGGGCTACTATTCGCTCATTATTTTATTTATTGATTTAATAAATAAACGGGGCTTTACACATGTGGTATTTTGGGGAACTCGCTAAGCATTTATGCTTACAGTGTTTGGTGTTATGTGTTTCAGGTACCAGTGAGGATCGCGGGAAGGCGCCGGCATGATCAGTACACACATGAGGAGTCTTTATACTTTACGGTCTTGGGTTGTGTTATATGGATTGATATGTGAAACGATGAGATTTTATAATATTTATGAATGAAAATATGTTTTTAAAATGTGAAAAATTGTTTGTAAAATTACGGTGTTACAGGTATCTTAACACGGCGTGTTGGCAGCTAGGAAGGAAACCCTAATTTTAGGGTGTTGCATCCTATTTAAAGGTCTTAAGTCCTTATGTGTAGCCTCCTTACCAGCCTCCATTGCCACTCAAACCCTAATTAGTTCCTTAAGCTTTCTTGGTGGTGTTCTTGAGCCTTGAGTGGATTCGTGTGGTTATTTTTCTCATTTCTAAAAGAAGCTTTGAAGATTGAAGGTGCTTAGCTTGGAAGGAAGATCATAGATCCACAATCTCTCCACTTCTTGCAGTCTCTTTGAGGTATCAAGTTTTCATCTTGACTTGTGTTTGATGATTTCTCTTATTGGCTAGTTATTATGATTTTTGGTCTCCTTTTTCAGATGTATGGACGAGTTGGGTTGTTTAAGGGATTGTTCTTTCATATATGAGTTTGTTTTGGTATCCTTAAGCATAAAGGTGCAAGCTTTATGTGAAGAATGGTGTCATGCATGCTTCAAGCCCTCTATTGAGTCCCTTTTTAGCTTAAGAGCTTCATTTAGTCATGTAGGGACATAAAGTTGGCAACTTTACGTGATAATCCAGCTCAAAGAGGTCGGATCTATGTTTTGGGGCCATGCCTTTATGGATTAAGTGCTTAATGGCTGAGTTGTTGAATCTCGGGAAAACACGGCGTGTTTGCAAGCCAACACGACATGTTGGCTAGGGATTTCCCGATTATCTGGATACAAGAGCACAACGTGTCCAAGGGGCAACACGGTGTGTTTGGTCAACATGGGTTGTTGACTTTGACTTTGACAAGGAGTTTGATCAGGTTTGACCATGAGTTATGTTGGGTTATGTTTGGGCATTAGGGTAAGGCCCGTATAAGGGGTTTGGGCCCAATTTGGAAAGTTGGGCCAAGTATGGGCCTTGAGAGATTAATTGGTTTTGGGCCTTTTAGATTTCGAGTTTAGGCCTCAGTCTTGGACCAAGCTAGGTTAGGGGTAAAATGGTATTTTTTTACCCCAAGTATGGATTTTTGGATTATAGACTTGGAACCCAATTGTTAATTGGGTGTTTTTTTTTATGATGACAGTTCGGGGAGCTGTCAGCCAGCAGGCAAGGATCATCTGTGTGATTCGGTAGTGCGTGGTGAGTCTCCTCACTATGTTTAGCGGGTCGAAGGCACCAATGCCAGCCAACGGTTTTATGTTAGGATGCTAGATGTCTGTTAGACTCTTGCACGTTGTATATGATGATATGCCTACCGAGAAAGGCTCGATGCCAGGCGGGGCCTAATGAGGATATCGTATGTTAGTTATCAGTATGTGTCTTTATGAATACCGAGTGACGCCCGATGCCAAACGATGTATGGTATGTTGTAATCTTTGTGATTATTGCATGTGCTAGTATGATTTTATGTTTATATGGTTATATGGTTATCGGGCGGGGCTCGATGTCGGGCGAGGCCCGATGACTGGAACATATGTTAGTGTTTATGATCATTTTATATGTTAGCATGATTATGTGATATATTGTATGTGTATAGTAAGCGAGGCCCAGTGATAGACGAGGCCTGAGAATAAGATATTTGTAACCGGAGCGGGGCTCGATGTCGGGCGGGGCCCAAGGCTGAGTGGGACTAAAGACTGGACGAGGCCCGATGGAGGGCGGGGGCCCAATATGTGATTTATGTATGTGTGGTATGAGGTATCTTGGGGAGCTCACTAAGCTTTATACTTACGATTTTCGGTTTATGTTTCAGGTACTTTGGTTTTCAAACGAAAGAGCTCGGGATGGTTGCAGGGCACACACACCACATGTTTCTGCATTCTGTGATTTACTTTGATTTGATGATGTTTTACTAAATCTTGATAACCATGGTTTCATGGAAATGATATGGATTAATGATTTATTAATTTACAAACGAAAATTTATGTCATTTCTTTTGAGACGTTACAAGTTGGTATCATAGCCTTGGTTTGAGGGATCCGGACACACCCTCAAGTGTGTTTGAACTCAACCTGAGGATTTGGTAAAGTTTTTCAAAAAAGAAATATATTTTTAGAAAGGGATTTTTCTAAAAGAAGAAAGGGTGTGGTGCGTGCAATCAGCCGAACTCAAGTAAGTTTCTAGCAAAATACCCATACACGATATCTGTTACGATTTTATTTATGAATCTATGAATCAAATGCTAGTTAGGACTAAGGATCTGCTCATATTTGTATGGTAGAATGATAGGATAAATGTCTTTGTATGCCTATTGTTTGAGCTCATAGGCTTGCATGCTAGCTCTGATTAGCCAGGGATAGGTTGGCATGATATGTGATGTCTGGTAGTCTGGGAAACATGGGATGTTGGATTGGGTATAATTTGTATGCGTAAGGCAATCAATATCGGGAGTGGGAGCTCCTAGTTTGAGTATTTGGGATTGAATGCTCGTGATTATTCTGTGGTTTTGAGTGTTACTACACGAATGTTGCTTGCTTTGTGCTTTGTGGAACTCATAAGTGATGTAAGTTAGCTATTGACTGCATATGTCTGGTCACGTGTGGCATAGGTTGGATAATCTCAGAGTGATGGATTTGAGTATTTGACCCTATTGCGCAACTCTCGTTTGAGTCTAACTGTTGTAAGGATGATTCTGTTACTTGATGGATAATCTAAACTTCGGTGTATGTGATTGTGTTCATGAGCTAGCTAACTGACATTATGAGGAATTCTTTAACAAGTGATGGCAAGGTGAGGCCGGGAACCTAGGAAAGCCTAGGGATTGCTTCAGTGGGGTTTGTTGTGTCGATTAGCGAGTGTTGGTGTATGGATTGAGAAGGTGACGTAGAGGATTCAGGAGGATTCGTAAGTAAAGTACGGATAGGTGTGGAAGGTAGTATTGGGCCCATACTACTGGAAGCACAGTATCCATACTCAAATCGAGGAGAGTCTTAGAGAATCTAGGAAACCTGTGGGATGAGGATTATTGGGTATATTCAGATCGTTTGCATATTGTTTTTGGTATGGTGTTGAGCACTCGGGAATAGGGTTCGGGTTCTGGTTCCGGCTCAGTAGCAAGTACTGAGCCAATCGGTACGCTGGCGCGACAGTTCACCTTATCGGAGATTAATTTATAAACTAATACTTCGATTAATACATGATAATATTCAAATAGATATTAAATTAAACATACATTAAATTTCAATGGGTTGGTAGGTTGAAAACGGGTTGACAATTTTTACCAAACCCAACCTATTTAATTAAATGAGTTAGACGGGTTGACCCGTTTAACTTAAATGGGTTGAAAATATCAACCCGACCCACTAATTTTGGGTTGGGTTCGGGTTGGGTCGATTTTTGTCTGCTCTAGTGTGAAGTATATATTATAACTTGATGATGATTAAGACGTCAATAGTAGAGTCAACTTTAACTTCTTAAGTTTGAATTATAATTTTTGCTGTTACAGACCATAAAAAATAAGAAGAAAACATCTTAATTTGAAAAAAAAAATCATTTTGATCATGTACAACCAAATACATAAGATCACAAATGAATTATTATGAGTATGTTTTGTCTAATTTAAAATGAATTGATAAATGATGATGCTTTAAGAGAGTTTTTGTAACTTACGGTACTTGATTTAAAGTTAATAGACTAATTTTTGATACCCGGGGTATAGAAAAAAACTTAAGAAGTGAGAACGGGATCACTTTTTTACGTGTAGGATCTTAAAATCGTAAGCTTTTAAGATTAAAATTGTCACACCCCCGAACCAGACGGCGGAAACGTCCGGGGGCTGTTGTGACTCAATTGAATACCATCACAATGAATATACATGAAACATAACATCATACAATACCAAGCATTGGAATATTACAACTGGTAGCGTTTACATTCAGTACATAGTCTCAAAACATTACATTCTCAAAAGTAGATTGTTCAATACTAGTTAAACAACAACAAGACATCACTGAGTACATTTTTCCCTTCGGTTTACCAGTTACCTAAGAATACAAGTATTTTGAAAAACGTCAACATATGAAATGTTGGTGAGTTCATAAGTAATGTTTGAAATATAGTGGTTTGTATTGTTTCAAAATCACCAGAAAATCCGATATTTTCTGAAAAGAACTTAGTATAAAAAGTGTGAAGATCCGTAAGTATGCTTGTTTGTTTCTATAAATGTAAGAATACGATTTGTAAGACTCGGTATGTAATTCGGAGGTGTATTAATTGAAAACCCTAGGAAAACCCGACGTTTCCCTATTACTTTGCATTAAATAATTTACGTTTTGTTTCTTCGTTACGACAGGTGTATTCGTTGAGCTCCGGAGACGTTGGATTAATAGTGGATTGTGAATTGTTGTAACGTACGTTAATGAAAACGACCAATTGACAACCGTACAAACGATCCCTTAGGCGTCGCTCGCACTTATTCACATAACCCAACCCCCCCGGACTCATGTAGCCCCACGACCGAGGGGAAAAGAAGAGGGTGCGAAACCCCGGTAATTCCCTACGTCGTTCAAGGCTATAGTGAATGCGAAGGGCCCTTAGCCCAACTCGCATTGGTGAATTCTCGACTTTGCTAGCAGTATCGAAGGACCCTTGGGGACCAGCAACACGTTTGCCATTGAAAGTCCTTTTACACGAAATTAAGTCGTATTAGACCCAACTACATGTAAGCAAATTTCCTTCGGGCCTAAAGATCATGCCATTGGGCTAGCTAGGCCCAACAAACATGATTTGAAACTTTTGGGCCCAAAGACGGTGTATCGACGTCTGGTGTATTCCCGCATGTGTATTGAGTTCCCGAGAGTTTCATGTGTGTATTGAAGTGTCGTCGCGTTAGTAGTTTCAGATTTGTTATTGATTCGAGACCGAATCAATTCGTTTGATAACGATTTTGGTGTTGAAGGTGTATTATAATTTGCCGATAGTCGAGATGTTAGAATTTCATCATGACGGATTTATTATTTACAACTTTAGGATGTTTCATTATTGCAGCCCCTTTTCTTTTGGATAATTTACACATTTAACCCTTTATATAAAATAATTTCTATTTTAGTCCTCAAACTATTTTTCTTGACACTTTAGTATCAAAACTTGTAGAAAAGTTATTTTTCAGCCCAAAGTTATTTGAAAAACAGTTTTAGTCCACCAAAAGAAAATTTTCTCGGCTAGAACCCTTAATTTCGCAGTTTTTACACTTTTGACCCAAAATAGAATATTTTTGCATTTTTGGTCCCTTTTAAATGTGAAAAGCATTTTTAACCTTTGAAATGGACTTGGGACACTAGTAGTCCCCTGTTTTACAGAAAAACGCAATTTCAGCCCCTCAACTTTGGATTTTTCGCGTATTGGGCCTTATTGGGCCAAAAAGTTCCCTTTTAGCCCATTAAGTTTAGAAATTTACATTTTAAACATTCTAAAGTGTATATTTCTGGAAAATTACTATATGAAACTGTTTGGACACATCTTAACCTCCAGAATTTGTATTTTGACGTTTTGGGCCCTTAAACTTCATGTTTTTAACATTTTAAGTCCAAAAATGTGATTTTTAGCCCAAGATGTTCATCTAAACCAAGTTGGCTATTTTTCTAGAAATGATTTGTGTATAGCAATATGTTTAACACTTGTTTCATACATCCTAATGCAAATCTCGATTTTAAGGGCTTTTTGACTAGTTTCAACACCATAATCACATATAAACATGTATATAAGCATAGAAATCATACAAAGCATACATATACTCATAGATCTACACATTTGCTTGTATTCCCCCCCCCCCCCACAAAAATTGTAAAAACCGAAAAATAGGGGGTATGAAGCTCACCTTTGGGTGTGGTTTCGGTTTTGGAGAAAAGATGGAAGAAAATGAGGTGATTTTCGGCCCTAACACACTTTGATGAAGATCTCGGCCTTGAGGTGTTTCTAGGATGCAATATCATGAGTTTGAATGAATTAAGTGGTGATTTTTGGATGAAATGAAGTAGCTAGTTTAAGGATCTAAGAGATTTCTTACCTTAGATGTTGATTTTTGTGTAAAAATCCTCTTGATTTCTCCTTAAATCTCGAAATATGGATGAGTTATGAGTGAGTTTCCTTGAGAGAAAAGTGTGTGAATTGTGTGTGTGTGTGTTGGAATCGGTCGAGAATGAGAGAGAGGGAGAAGAAGAGAGTGGTTTGCATGGAGAGATGAGATGTGCATGGATGTTTGAGGTGTAAAACTTGGATATCCCCCATACAAAAGTGAGGTGTCATGCCAATAGTCCACTTCCTCTTCTTGGGCTTGTCTTGGGCCGAGATTTGGAAAGGAAGAAAAGATTTTTGGGCTTTATTGCCCCTAAGCCCATATTATAGTTAGTTTGGATGATTTTTGGCCCAAACAAAAATATAATATGATTTTTTACACTTTGTTGGGCTAGTTTGAGTTAATTATGATTCATAATATTTAATTTATTTCATTCTAGGCCCAATATGGCCCAAAATGTTGAAATAAATAAATGTGGGTCCAATTAGAGCCCATTTAAAGGTTCTAATCCCATGATAGTCAAATTGGAAGCTTATTGGCCCATTGAGTCCAATAAGGAAGTCCTAGTCCAAAATGGACCTAAACAAGAACTTCTAGGGTTTCCAATTGCTTATTGACTATTTGTAGCACTTGTATGGTGTATTTGATTGAAATTCTGTTGTCATAGAGTAAGCATCATACATGCTCTTTGAGTTTTTTTGATTCTACATTTTACTTGAGTGTAGTGATTACAAAACACAAAATTTCTAGTTGTGACAAAAATCGAGATTTTAACAACAGATTACTTAATTTCCATAGTTTTAAATATTTGATATTAAAACAATAATATTTTAATTAAATTCTGGAAAAATTAATTGTAACATTAATGGTTTAGAATGTCATAAATCGCCATGATAGTTTTTGAATTGTAGAACTTAGGTGTTCTTTCTGCCAAACTACAATACTAACATCAAGGAGCTGTGACCACCAGGTCCAAGCGACCACGACCTTTCAATCGTCGGTCCGAAAAGATCTAAATTATGGATGATGATGATTTGCTTTGGAGCTATTCTACAAATCGAGGCTCATAAGTTCAATTGTTTGAAAGAGATTGACATATAATGTATCTTCAGATGAATTACGAGATATTGCCGTCAAGATATGAGGGTCAAGAGATAAATTGTCTTACACTTGCTTACTTTGTCATATCCAGTCTCCACATCCTCCATGCACTAGATCATGTGAGCTTTCGTCACCTATTTCCCTGATATGTAATAATTTGTTCTCGTTTATTAGTGAAAAGTTGTGATTTTTGAACTGATATTGTTGAATTAGGATTATTTGTTGCTTGAAGTAATCTAATCTTAGTTTTTGCATGTTCCTCAATAGCAATTGACTTAGAAGTTAATTACCCAGTTGGCTGAATAATAACATTATGAAGTTATTATTCTTGTGGCCAATGTTTAATTAATACATGTGTTGATGTATCTGATTCTACTACTAAAAAATGGTGTGCTTAATACAATACCAAAAGATGAATTTTATCCAAGGAAAATTGATTAAAAGAGCAACATACTTTACCTTTTCTACAAATAGAGGTTGTTCACTTTATTTTTACCTATTATAATAACATACTTGTGCTTTTATACCCATTATAGCAACATACTTATACTTTTTACCAATACTAACAATATGTACATATGATAATAGTAGCATACTTGTAGTTTGCTACTAATATAGGCAACTAATGTAACTTATTATATGTAATAAAATGCAAACACGTTTCCCTTATGTGGTGTAACGCCCACAGATTTGGGCTACTCAATTTAGAGATAATAAACGTTAAAAATGACTTTTGATATAAGATTATTTATGACAAACATTCTTACAAAATTTATAATATATGTGACACATATTTCGTACGTATAAAGAACACTAAAATCTGACTTCGTATGAATAAGTTACGCTTCGAAGTTTCACGATTAAACCAACACGGCTCTGTGTATCGTAAAAGTGAATTTTCGATAAAATACTTTTTAGCCTAAGAGATCCAAATAAAAGTTGTAGTAGCCGTTAAACCGAGAGCGTATATATAGAGGACATCTAAATCTGACTTCATTACAGAAAGTTATGATTTTTTCTAAAATTCGACATAGTAGTGTATATCTTAAAAATCGAATTTTAGATCATACGATTTTTAGCCGAAATAATCTAAATGAGAATCGAATATCTCGTTAGTAGGAGTCCGTCGATATACAGACAGTCGCGAATAGAAGTCGGACGAGAGAGTTATGAATTTTTAATGGACTTTAACAGTCTAAGCCTATTAAAAAAATAAAACTTTTAAAAATTATATGCGCGTGGATATTAAACTTGTCAAAAACGAAGCTCGTATGAATCAGTTATGAATTTTCTATGATTTTATAAAAATTTGTGTGCAGTCGCGCACACATACAAGATGTGTGGCGTGCATCGACAACCCACGAGATTGTGACACATGTCAATGTTAGATGAATGACACGTCACACGCCCCGACAGGGTGCACAACGCGCCCCGACAGGGTGCACAACGTACATTGCTTTTTCGACTATATATACTCACCTTCGTATAAACTTTTGTCCTCACATGCCTATACGCCCTCTCTCTCAATATTCGTCGACTTATAGCCATTTTACCTTAGTTCTTAGTATTCTGGCGAAGCCCTGTGACCTTAAGTGTCCGACAAATAGTAGTCATCAAGTAGAAACTCTACCAGTACAATTATCGAACTTTTGTCTAGGGAATCCTTGTAAGTTAAATTACACTCTTTTATTGTAACGTTCGCAGATCCGGGCTAGTCAATTTAGAGGTAATAGGGGTTGAAAACGAATTTTTGACAAAATATTATTTAGAATAAATAATCTTAACCAAGTTGTAGAATATTTCACAAGGTTTCCATACATATAAAGAACGCCGAAATCCGAGTTATAATGAAGAAATTATGGTCCGTCGAAATTTTACGGCAAAACCGGCACGACACGGGGAGACGTAAATAGTGAATTTAAGATAGAGGACTTTTTAGCCTTAGTGATCTAAACCAAAGTTGTAGTATACGTTAAACCAAGAACATCCATAAAAAGAACGCCCAAATCTGACTTCGTATGTGGAAGTTATGATTTTTCTAAGATTCGACTTAGCAGTGCACGACCCGAAACTCGAATTTTAGTTCGAGCAGTTTTTGGCTTACGCGACCTAAATGAGAGTTGAATATCTCATTAATAGGAACTCAACGGTAAAAAGATAGACGAAAACGGAGTCCGTATGTAGGAGTTACGAATTCTTCGCGGTCATTTAACAGTTTAAACACCTCCTACTGTTAAATTTAAGACCGGTCGAGAATTAGCCGATGGAGTCTAAATGAAAGTTGTAGATCTTGATTTTACGTACGCGTTGAAAAAAATAATATAAAAAACGGAGCTCGTATGCGAGAGTTATGATTTTTCTAAGTTTGAATGCTGATACGCGATAGGGGGTGACGTGACACCACTAGAATTGGACACGTGGCACCACCAGAAGGCCACCACATGCCCCAACTCGGCGAGTAGGTCCTCCTACTCAGCGAGTCCATCAGGATCACACTATAAATATATGTGTCGGGTTCCATTCATTCTCACACCTTTCCTCTTCCACTTTCTCTCTCTAAACTCTTTCTCTAGCTCCCCTTAAGCCCCCTAAAGTCTAGGTAAACACCTAGCACCTGAAGGAAGCCCCGAGGCTCCCAGAGTCCCGAGAAAAGAGCCTTTCGGCTCAGGAGCGTTGCTCCAGCGAAGACTGGTTTTCGAGAAAACCCGCTGTAAGTGAGCTGTACCTATCCTATCTTTAGTATATAATAGTAATAATAGCTAGACTATTAAATTAGTCTCATCAAGCGTTAGACTAAACTCTAGTGGTAATGATACTAGGTTTCGTCAAGGGATAATTATTTTAAGAGCAACGAAGTGCTGTCCGAGTGCCGACTCACCACCTTATCAAGTGAGTGCATGGTCCCTTTCATCTTACACATAGATATGGATTATTTTATATAAACTACGTGCTATGTGTGAATATTATATGTATAATTGCTATCTATGCTGCATGAATGATTTTATACATGTTTTAAATGATTTAAACTGTATATTTATATCTACTAATATGTTGGGATAAAACATGGGTAGATGAAATAGTTGGTGCGTGATGAAATAAAGTAATGAGAGATAGGTGATGATAATTAGGTGATGATAGATAGGTGATGATGAATCGGTGATGTAGGATACTACAACCTTGTCCGACAATTTGGAGATGTAGTCATCTACCAGAGTATAGATGGTGACCACAGACTATTATAGACAACCTCGTGGAAACACCAGCAGGCTCATAACCTGTAGCTGATGAAATACAAGTTCATGCGATATTGTAACTACGTATTCATGCGATGATACTCTAACCCCTTACTATGAATTACGAGTTCAGGCGATGTTGTAACTACGTATTCATGCGATGATACCCTAACCCTTGGTGGGCACGTATTGAGGGAGTAATCCATGAATCAATACTGTCTAGGCGATGTAGGCGATGATCCTTAGGGAAAGTCCTTAGGAACAAACATAAAAGGAGAGGCGATGTGAGGAGATGAGAGGTAAAATATGATGTAGGAGACGACCCTTAGGATAAATCCTTAGGGAGGGTACTTAGGAATAAAGAAGATAATGGGGATGGGTAATTGGGTTAATTGTTTGATGATTGAACATAATAATTATATTATTGTGGGTTGAAAACCCTATGTACTCACCAGGTTTCCCAACTTGACCTAATCAGTTTATTTATATCACAAGTGTTGTTATGAAGTCACATTACACTGAGAGATTAAAGAGATGTAGATCACTAGTGTAAATAAATGTAAGTTCTGTTTATGCTTATGTTTTTGTATTGACGATGACATCTCAAACGTTTTAAAATGAATAAAATATGTTTCTTCGAAAATGTTTTGATAACGTATTTAACATGTTTTTCTGGGAACAAATTCCGCAGCATTTTTATGAAAAGAAGTACTCTGATTTTTACAAAGCATAAACAAAATCGGTCTTTTCTGGCCGTGAAAATGGGGATGTCACATTTATTTTTGTGTAACTTATATTTAAATTCATAGTCGTTGTTATAAATTTATAAATAAGAAGTATCAGTAATTCCAAGTTATAATATTGATCGATCTACTTACGGGAGAGGTAACTGGTTTGAAGTGTTGCTTGGTTGTTGGATTTCAAAATGGTTTTATGCTAAAATGGTCTGCCCTCTAATACTTCTTATATGGCCCTAAGCCTTATTTGATAGAGCTATCAATATTCATTAGAAGGATTGATAGGTCTAGACTATTTTCAGTCACATAAAATATTAAACTAAGACTTAGTGATAATGATATTAGGTTACGTTAAAGGAAGAGTTAGCTGCTAGAAGTGAAACATTGTCCGAGTTTCGGGTCATCACTTTAACAGGTGAGTGCATGTAACATCTATTTTTCCAGATTTGCTTTTGGGCCTTAAGTTTTTATTTGTTGCAAGAAGGCTCCCTGATGTCAAAATCCGTGACTTTTTGGTGTTGCTCAAGTACGCGGGGTATACACTTTAGTACGTTGAGCGTATTATGTCCCGTGCTAGTACGTTGTGCGTACTCCGGTTCACGGGGCGTATGTGGTTCAGACTAAGATCCCTAATATCTAGGGTTTGCGCACTATTTAAACCCCATTATTGCCTCAAGACCTTTCCCTTTATCAACCCCCATCGCAAGATCGACCCTCCTTGCAAACCCTAGTTCATTTTTAGCATTTTGAACCTTTGGAGAGAGTTATGTGCTTCATTGTTTGCGAAAAAAGACCCTCAAGAAGTAAGCTTTGCTGTCAAGACTTTGGATCCAACATCTCCTCTTCATTGTGCACTATTTAGAGGTATAAAGTTCCGAACTTGGTTTATGTTTCACTAGATCTTAGTTAAGTCTTGATTTTCATTTTTTTGTCCTAAAGCCAAGAGCTTGATGAGTAGAAGATACTCCAAAGCCTTTAAGGTGTCCTTTTAGGCATTTCATGGCATCTTAAGTCATAAAAATGCAAGCTTGGACCTTGGTTTGTCCCCATGCAAGAGTTATGGAGTTGGAATGAATTGAACAAGTTAGGTTTTTGGTGTTGGGCTCTTTGTAGCCATGCAAAGGCATAAAGTTTGCAACTTTATGACCTTAGAGGTCTTAGCAAAGTCAACAACCCATGTTGACCAAACACGCCGTTTTGGGTTAATTGTTTGATAAATAAACCCTATGTACTTATGGGTTAATTGTTTGATAAATAAACCCTGTGTACTCACTATCCCAACCTGATCCACTCAATATTATTTGTATCATATGTATCGATGTGAATATACATTACACTGAGAGATTAAATGAGATGTAGATCATTATTGTAAATTAACGTAAGATTTGTTTATGCTTATGTCTTGTATCAGTTATGACATCCCAAGTTTTGAAAAGATATCAATATCGAACGTCTCTTTGGAAGTGTTTAATGTTAATATTATCTCACATTGAAAAATATTTTTTGGAACCAATTCCGCAACAAGAGAAATACTCTGTTTTAAAACAAGCATAAATAAAAAATTTAAAATGACCATAAATTTGGGGATGTCACATGTGGGAACATTCTGAATGAGGCAAAAGGACGGATGCCAACATGATAGATGACCTGCTCGCCATGCAAGAAAATATAGCAGCCTCCATTGCCACCTACAAGAAAACAATGAGGAACCTTCCCGATGAATAAGGCTGGAGTATGTAGTTGCATGAAGCATATAGTTTTAATTTATGTATCTTTTCATCTCTTTTCTACATATGTATCTATTGCAGTCCTTACGAAGACTACCTAATGAAAAATCCATATATTACTTAACCTTTTCATTTAACGATGCATGCAACAAAAACCTAAAAAATCTAATCATGCGGAGCATGAGTTTTTTTTATTTTTTTATTTTTAGTTAATTGAAATAAAACATTAAGTTAATGCCTTATTACCGAGTTAAAAATTACTGGCTTAATATGTATACAATGAATCAAAATTTTACACCCCACGACTCTATTTGTACATACAACAACTAATGTTTGATCGGTTTACTCTTTGAATTATCAAATCGTACAAAAACCATCCACACTGCACCAAACTGCATAATACAATTTATAACTTTTGCGATGCGTGTTGTGAACTTTTGGTTTCCGAAAGTCTCAAACCGCACATGCGGTGCGGTTTTAACCCTAAAATGCACTGCGCACACCCTACAAATGACCACAAAACTTGCAACCACTATCCTCTGCTAAACACTCGGGGTGATGTTTACATTCGTAGTTTGTAGCCGGCTAGACCATGGATATCTTCTTTGCATGTACTCCAATTGGTCAAAGATCCAAACCAAAATTTTAACAACCTACTTAATTTCCCAAGCAGCATTTTACTTGGATTCTAGAAAAGTTAATTGTAACATCAATGCTTTAGAATGTCAAAAGTCGTCGTGATATTTTTTGAATTGTAGAACTTCGGTGTACTTTCTGCCAACATCAAGGGACTGTTACCACCGGTCCAAGCGACCGCAACCTTTCAATCGCCGGTCCGGAAAGATCTGAATGGCGGATGATGATGATTTGCTTTGGAGCTCTTCTACGGATCGAGGCTCAGAAGTTCGATTGTTCGATAGAAATCGACACATAATGTATCTGCAGATGAATTACGAGATATTGCCATCAGGATATGAGGGTCAAGAGATCAATCGTCTTACACTTGCTTACTTTATCATATCCGGTCTCCACATCCTCCATGCGCTAGATCATGTGAGCCCTCGTCGCCTATTTCCTTGATATGTAATCATTTGTTCTCGTTTATTAGTGAAAAGCTGTGATTTTTGAACTGATATTGCTAAATTAGGGTTATTTGTTGCTTGAAGTAATCTACTCTCAGTTTCCGAGTGTTCCTCAATATCAATTGACTTAGCAGTTAATTACTCGGTTGGCTGAATAAGAGCATTCCGAAGCTATAATTCTTGTGGCGTGGCCAGTGTTTAATTAATACATGTGTGAAATTACAGATTTCCAGGGGAATTGACTCTACAAACATATTAATATGATATTTTCTAATGATTATTTAGGTCGATAAAGAAGCTGTTATCAATTGGGTTTTGTCATTACAAGCTCATCCTAAGAATGAAGCCGAACTAAACAACGGTATGAATTATGGATTTGCCACTTTAAAACTGCACAATGTTCCTCCTCTCTTTCATCACTACAATGTAGATATCACTAAACCTATTCGTGGGTTGTTTATTGCAGGACAATTCTATGGGTTTCATGGTTCTAGAAGTTCTCAGTTTCATTCTCTTGATAAAGAGGTATAAAGTCAGGCTATCACTATGTATTCTATTCAAGAATTCACCTGTTAAAGAACTATCAAGTTTTCATTTTCTTATAGTTCAGTTGTATTTTTCTTACTCTGGTATATGTTTACAGGTTTCAGTTCCTAATAACAGTCATTTGGCAAGTACATACTGTGCATTAGCCATACTGAAGACAGTTGGGTATGACTTGTCACTTATCAACTCTACTTCAATTTTGAAGTCAATGAAATGTCTTCAACAATCTGATGGGAGGTAACTCTAACACTTATTATATCTGTGGTTTATTGGATCTTTTTTCTCTAACTTGTATTGATTATTCTTGCTTCTTTATTTGTTTGTGTGTCAGTTTCATGCCCATTCATACAGGGGCAGAAAAGGATTTACGATTTGTATATTGTGCTGGTAATCCCCCATTCTTCTTTCATCCACCTGAATAATATTATTCCTTTCTGGATTGATATTTCATTATTAACCCGCTTTGATTTTTTAGCTGTTATTTCATCTCTGTTGGATGATTGGAGTGGCATGGATAAAGAGAAAGCCAAGAATTATATATTGAGTTGTCAGGTATATATGTTCACCTTCTATTTCTGATTTTAAACTTTATAAATAAATGAATAAATAAATAAATGCATATGGCTTATAAGAAGGTGTTTCCTTGCAGTCATATGATGGTGGGTTTGGACTAATCCCTGGCCAAGAGTCTCATGGTGATAATGATAACAATCTTGTTTCCTTGATTTTATTTTTTTTTAGAACTGAATTTTTTATTAATCATAAATACCATTCTTACTTCTAGACTCACAGGTGGTGCAACTTACTGTGCTGTTGCATCTCTTCGGTTAATGGGATTCATTGAAGACAACCTAATTTCTCAATCCACATCCTCTTGCATCATAGATCTTCCATTGCTTCTAGATTGGTGCTTACAGGTACCACCACACTTTCCATTCCAAGGGCAAATCAGTCATTTTAACTCAAATCATCTTTCTCAATGTTCCAGAGGCAAGCACTTGATGGAGGGTTTCAAGGAAGACCTAATAAAACCAGCGACACATGTTATGCTTTTTGGTGAGTTCACTTCACTTTAAGTTTGGAATTCAAATTTGTTATCTAAATTCTTTTTGGGTTCAATATTAGGATTGGTGGAGTTCTAAGGATATTAGGCGCTAACCAATTTATTGACGAAAAAACCCTTCGTGAATTTTTGCTCACATGTCAATCCAAGGTGCAAAAAAGTCAATGTACACAAATAAATGAAAGTTTAGGTTGCTATTTCTCACATTTAGTCCTTTTGTTTTGTTTTGTTTTTTTTTTTTACAGTATGGTGGATTCAGCAAGTTTCCTGGACAATTTCCGGATCTTTACCATTCATATTATGGATTTACAGCATTTAGCATGTTACAAGAGACTGATCTCAATTCTCTCAGTGTAGAATTGGGTATAAGTATGTTCTGATTTCAGACACTTTTTCAGTGTCATTGTGTGTTATTTATCGTGTAATGTTTTATTGTTATTATTATCTTAATCTTGGGAATTATTTAAAGCGACACTGTTGTAATGATTTGTTTGTACCACATGCACGAGAAGTTGGACGTTGTACTACATTTGAACATCACAATTTACAACACAAAAGACAAATGATTGGACATATGAGGTCTTGTTTGGATCTTCAGTTTGTCCTTTGCTATAAATTACTCGGGTGTATTTATTTGCTCTTATTCATCTATTATTTATTGTACAAAGTTATAATTCTTCACACATTCAATTATAACGATTTCATGCAAAATATCACATCATAACTTTTATCTTTTGTACCATATTATGTAGTATAGTTGATTATTTGATTTTACTTATTTGTTTTTATATAATCACCTTGAACATGTAAAATTCAAAAAATTCAACTCTAATCAGATTTCACGTCTTAGAATATTATTTGAATAATCATATTTATCAAAATTTGTACGAAGTGGTTGTTGATAGTGTTTACCCTCTGTTTTCTTGATTATTGTTCATGAATTGTATTTTAATTTTAGAGCCACAATCTTACATATTAATCGTTGTAACTTTTATTACACGAGAAACTTAAGTGTTGCGAAGTTTTGAAAAAGAAGTGGGGGTAGAATAGGGAGTTAATGGTAAATAGGTGTGCAAATGCGATGTGGAGGTTGGTAAACTTTCGGCGAATTCCACATGTGCCCCTGTCACGGGCTATCTTTGTGGCCAGTTGTTGTTTAGGTAAAAGTCCAACTCATTACAAACACAAACAAAATCCCAACTTGTTTTTATTACTTTTCCTATACAAGTCAAAGTGGGGGATGAAATCTAACTGACTCCATTCTCCCAACTTTCCCTTTTTTCAATCAACCCCTTGAGGTTTTCACAAGAATGCAAACAAAGCTAGACAACATATGTGCACAAAATAAGACAATTAATTGTCGTATAATCAATATGGTTTTGAAATTTCCACCAAAAAGTGTAAGGTCCCAGTTAAATGTGATATTATTTAAAATAATTTGATGGTATGGGCCTCATAGGTATAAAACAGAACTGTACGGTTCTATTTGGTAGTACTGAAGAAGTTAAAGGTTTTACTTGTAAACTAGTTTAATCTTTAAGGTGATTTTGGTAACTTGCTCTAGAGTATTTGACTGTTGATTATCATGTTCTTTCACCCGGTGTGATTCATCATTGTTGGCTTGTCAGTTGTCAATCGTTTAGTGGTCCCTGAACTATATGTGCTTTATAAACATGGTCCTTGAACTATAAGTGAATTATACCTATGGTCCAAAATCCGTGGTTCATTTATAACAAAAACCTAGTTTAGGTTATGCCATTAAAGTTATAATCTATGAGTCTATGGGTGCATTCTTGACATCTAACTTTTTTCATAAAATACACCTCCATGTATTACAATATCCATAGCCGGTGTAATTTTTAATAAGAAAATATGATATTTTCTTAAAAACAGATTCATTCGTATGATATTTTCTTAGCTAGAAAATATGATAAGTAGTTTAAGTACTACAAAAAAATAGGTCTAAAAGGAGAAACAGTAACCTATCTTACTTTCTTATTAAATAAATAGTATTTTTTATTTTTATTTTTTGAAAAACAAAGAGTTAACAAACGAAGATTCATCTTTCTACCTACTAATTTAGAAAACACACACACACAAGTCAAGCCACAAAAATTGAAAATATCATATGATTCGCATCCAAAAGTTTTATTTACCCAATAAGATTATAAAATCATATAACCATATCCAACCATGTTGAATTTAAGAACTCAATAATAAGGAGTGTATATATTTTGTGTTTCCATCTGATTCCAAAAATTAAAATTAAAATAAAAATTAATATGAAATTCTTTTATTACGACCAAAGAAGTATTATAAGTAACATGAAACCAAACTCTCTTGATAGTAATGGAAAATTGATAGAGAATAAAACAAAAAGAGAAGAGATAGTTACACTTTATCTGAAACTAAAATTCTGGATCCAAAATATGTTCAAATTTGAGATCATATTATATAAAAGTTATTATAATAAGATTGATGTAGATAAAGTGTGTTTAGTATAAAGAGAGTTGAGAGTTGAATCCACAATCTTTTTGACAAAATTAATCAACATCAATCCAATCAATTGGCAGATGAGTGATTAAATTTGTAATCTGAAAGAGAATGTTGTCCCCCATGATCCATCTCATAAAGAAGGCCTTACCCTAAACTTGGTACCCACACACAAAATAAACTATTTATTTTAGAGATTGAAAACCACATTCAAAGCGATAATCAATTACTAAACTATAAAAAAAAGTAATATGGCAAAAAATCAATGACCATTAGATTCGTGAAAAAATGACTCATAAATTCACCAAGCTGACTATTTTTCTGATAGAAAGTGCTTTCGTCGTATAACATGTAGAAAAAAACACAACTAATTAGACATGTATTTTATATTATTATTTACGTTTCAAATAAAATCAAATTGTAAATTTTTAAGAAAAAAAAACCGGCTAAAAATTATGATGACTTACATATTCCTTATATTTTCTTGATTGTATGCAAAAACCCGTCAAAACTTACATTTATTTCGATTACTTTGCTCAATTGTGTTCTCCATATGAAATTATATGATTGATTTTTCTCTCTTTGACTAAACGTTTATATTATAATTAACATCAATGTCTTATTAAAAAAACAAAAATGTAAGCAAAATCATATTTTAGTCGTCAATTTCTCTTAAAACCCCGTATTTTGGTCTTTTTCGAAGTAACTATTAATATAAGGTTTTTTTTTCTGAATATAAAAATAATATAAGTTTTTTTTTTCCACATATACATATATAACCGAGAAGACCATTGGGTACACGCGAAAGACGTGATGAAAACATGGCAGACATTGATAAGGTGAACAAGGTCGTGGTCGTGGGGTGGAGTGGGTGTATGTACAAACGTAGTTATTTTCTAATATCACATATATCTTTATTTTGTTGATCAACTCAAACTTTTAGTCACTGTATATCACGACATTTAGCACATGATAAATTATCTTTTATAACAAATCTGACTGATTTATTGTATTATGACTAGGATAAAGTTTGTGTCTTCAATTTACAAATGCACCCAATATCGTTTAACCAACCATAGTTTTAGCTTTTGATGTGATCAGCTTCACATGATCACAGGTTTACCGAACCACCCTAAAAATCATCTCTATCCACTACAGTCTACACTAGACAATAAGCATAAAGATTCAAGAAATTTTTTTCTTGGGAAATGGGAATTTGGAAAATGTGACATTTTTAATTCTTTCCATAATTCTACTTTAGAATGAGTATCTGCGGTTTGAAAATTGAACATACATAAGTAAATCAGTAAATAAATATATCAATAAGTAATGGCCTAATGGGCTTTTTTGAATTAAAAGTTCAAATTAAGCTCTCATACAAAGTTTAAACATAAAAATGTGTACAAACAAGAACCCATTTTGTTTCACTAATGAAACTCTAATATGAGTTTGGATTCTTGTGAAATTGTGGTCTGAATGTTGGAGGTGAAGCAGCTAAAGGGAGTACCTGTGAAGAGCTTGAGATGTTATCCTTTTCTTTAGAGACAATAAGTGTGATAAAAGATCCATTTTCATCATCTTTCACACCATCATCATGATTAAAATCATCAACTCCAAATCTTTCAATCAGTTTTCTTTTTTGAAGTTTATCTTCAGCATCTCTCAAGAACTTGAATTTCGGAGGTGGTGATGCCCAAATCCTGTTGAATTCTGCATCAGTCGATGTATGAAGAAGAGGACTAAAGGGTCTATAAACAGAATCCCTAGGAGTTACAGGAGGAGTCAAGAATGGTGGCGAAGCAAGTGGAGTGAAAAATGGAGTCTCGACTGTAAACACAACGTCACTTAAACTCCTTCCTCTTGAACCCCTTTTCGTACTCCTATCTTCTGATTCCAAATCTTCTTTTGTTTCTTCTTTGATTGTGAACAGAAATCGCGGTGGACCTGAGAGATTTTGTAGCCTCAAAAGCTCGGTTTCGATAGTCATGTCGTCGTATTCTTCACCAAGTGGTCGGAGCCATGACGACGATGACGATGGTTGTGGTTCATGGACTTGGGTGTCTGTGTTTAGCCCTGTAGAGGTTAAAGATGAAGGCTTTTTCCAACAAAACAAGTACAAAAACTCTCTCGCTGGGCTGCTGTAAGTTTCTTGAATCTCTGTGTTCGTCACCCTCTTTTTCCGGCATAACAGATAGTAAAGCTCCGCGATAAGCGCTAGCAGTAAACACCCAAAAACGAGACTCAAACCAACTCCGACACTACTTGAAGCTCTCATATTTGTTTCAGATCACATGGAACTGCTGTTATGTTCAGAAACTTACATGATGAATCTCACAGGAGTTTTCACAAACAGTTGGTGTGCAGTGTGCAGGAGAGCTTTGGAAGATGTTGCAGGATCAATGTGGCATAGAGAACTGAAGCCTCGGTGCCCTTATCTTTATCTGAGCAGAAGAGAAGTAAAGAGCTTGGTGAGACCATAAAAACATTGGCTCCAAAAATAGGGGATATAGCCCCAATCCAAACTATTAAAGTGGGATTTTTATCTACAAAAGCACAGTGCTGAAAACAGAGAAAGTGTGGTCTTTTTTACTCGAAATCAAATTCTTAAATGATTATGTATCATTAAACTCATGAATCATAATATATATTTTTCACTTTATACCCACAAAAAGCAAACCAACACACATGACTACAATTTGTCTGCTTCTTGTTTTCAAATTTTGTGATATAACATAAAGACAAGAAGATAACAAATATTCTTTTTATGAAATTTGAAAGTGAGATTATTAATTATCTAATCAATGAGCTACTATTTGCCAAACTGTATTACTAAATAAATGAATCGAGTATCGTTCAGTATTTGGCTGATGGGTATGCTTTATTTCAGACGAGGTAAAATGGCAAAATGCACGTTTTGAGATATTGTTTTTATTGCCTCAAAATACAACTATCGATATTTTTTGTAACAATTATACCTTTTTTTTTTGTATATATGCACGCATTTTAATTGGAGGAATAAATGATGTATGGAAATAGTAGATAAAAAGCATGGAAAATCCAATAAAAAAAGAGTAATTTATGGTTAGAGAAAGGGATGCACACTAAATCACATGGCATCACATAAGGAAGAAAGTGATGTATCATTCAATACTGTCAGTTGTTGCCAAAATTTATTTTTTAAAATTCATTGTACTTATTCAATTTAGTAACTACCGGAAATTTTAGAAAACTATGTTCACAAATGTTCACAAATGCTTGTAATTCTAGTTTACTTTTCACCTTTTTATTTGTTAGATAGATCGATTTTGTGATATATACATCTTATTTGTCTTGTAATTCTACCATGCATGCTTCCTCAAAGCTTATATTTCTATATTGAAGGATGAACTAAGCGTTTAGCCAGTTACAAAGTTTGTTTACTAAAAACATTCTCATCGTAACAATCTAACTTTTACATAAAAGATGAAATGCATTTATGTCACATAAAACGGGTTTATTGTACAAAAAAAATGATATTTGGTTTACAAAAAACGTAGCTGCAAGATGTGTTGTTATTATCATTGCTTGCCCGTATGTTAGGCACATCCACTCATGTAGGTTATGCACATTGCTCCCATGTGATATCGTCTAGCTACAACTTATAACTGTAAATGCTAACGATATACATATAGCTAGGTTTAACGAATGTTTTACCAAAACTTTTATGCATACGAGATGATGCATCACATGCTATGCAAATTCTCACCCATACATATATATACATGGATACAAGCTTGTCTTTCAGAAATTACTTAGATAATGTCTTGAAAAGATCGTAAATATATGTACTCACATTCGTATTCATTTTACTGATTATAATATCTTTTAACTTTTTAAAACATTAATCCATAACAATACTTATATAAATCCCTAATAAGAAGTTTTTACCATCTATGTAATTAAAACAATAAATGCAGATTGCACCCGCATCACTGGTGGATCCAGGATCAATGTAAAGGGGTATCCCGACAAAAAAAAATCGTGTAATACACAATAAGAAAAAAAAATTCCAAAAAATATTACACTGCTAAAATACATAGTAGATCCGCTTATAACCCGCATGTTCTAAAGTACATAATTTTAATCTTAACCAAATTGTAACCCACAAATAACAATTTAAGCATTTATGATAAGAGACCAATGTTAGTCAAATATAAACGTTATAAATTTTAATTTTTTAAAAACTGAATTAAATTACAAAATATCCAAGTATCAAAATTTCAAGTGTCAATCAGTAATCGGAAATTTTAAATTCATTACACAATTTCGAATCGATAGAAACTTAAGAATCCTTCCTGATAAATAAAGAATTTTTTGTCACATGTCACATTTTCATTGATTTGGCCATATGTCATTTTATGGTTATTTTGAATTAATTTTTTTCCACATGACATTTTGTGGTTTTTTTCATTGGGAAAACCTCGTAAAAACCCAATGTATTTTCATAAAATGCTTAAAAAAACCACTATATTATTTTTTCGTGCACAAAAACCCTTATATTTTCTGAAATTCTTATTTAAGGTTTTCTACACTTAGAAAAACCTAATCTATTTTTAAGAAATGATTAAAAAAACCATTATATAACTTTTTGTAGTGCATTTGAACCCTCATTTTTAAATTTTTTTTTTTAATCTAATGAGTTGTAACAATCAAAACGTTGTGAATTGATAACATAACATTTTTATTATCTAGGATTTACCAAGCTCAATGCCTTAAATAATACTTTTAAAAAATATAAGGGTTTTAACATACTTTTAAAAAATATAAGGGTTTTAACGTACAAAAAAATTATGTAGTGGTTTTTTAAGACTTTGATGAAAATTTGTTGGATTTTAATAAGGTTTTCCTTTCTTCATTTTATTAATTTCCACATAATATTTAAATATAATAATTGCAATAAATATAATAATAAATGCATATCAATTTCATTAAATGATTTCCTTCTAATTTTAAATTTTCCAAATTAAAGTTTTATTAGTTTCCTTTATTTATTCTAAATTATTTGTTTAATTTAAAAGAAAAACAAACAATTTAATTTTAATAATTTAATATTTATTTATTTTTTTCTTATAAATTCAAACTTCTCAAATTTTTAGAATTTCATATATTTTTTTAAATAAATCCATATAATTTATGAGTTTTACACCTAAAATTATAGTATTAATAATAAGAGAAGACACAACACCTCAAGTCTCAAGTCTTTGAACAATCAACACCTCAACTAGTCAACTGTTCAAAGTATGCATTTGGCCATTTGGGAGTTGGGACAAAGTTGGTGGGCCTATACAATTATTGGGCTAAAGTTTACTGTCTCAGTTGCTTTATTATAATTAGCCCATGACTCCATGACAAGTTAGTATAGATTCAACAAAATCCAGATCCGTATTTTCAAATAGTTTCTTTTTCCTGAATAACCCGGATCCAGTTCTTTTTTATTTTTGTTGCGATTAACAAAGATTTTGATTTTCTTGCCATTAATTTACATTAATGTTTCTTCATAATTATTACTCATCTTCACCCCTAATACAGATTATTATCAAATTTACGAGATTTAATTAAAAATCCCGGATTAAATCTTCATATCAGAACCGAAAATGTCAAAATTAAAGCCCATGTTCAGTTTTATGGTGGATTAAGATTAGGGTATGTGGTTCAACCAAAAAACAATACAAAAAGGATTTTATATGTAAAAAAATATTGCATAATGTGAATCTTTTTTCCAAGTATTGGTCAATTTTAGCAAATGCTTTTAAGGTGTATGTCACATGTCAGTATATGGTCTTTTGGCATGAGTTTTAGAACAAGAAATGACACAAAATAACCTCATTTCATTTTCGTGTTGAAAGTTAAAACGCAATAATCAGATCCAGCGGTGGGCATTGGCGATGGTATTTATTAAGGCAAAAGAAAGTTGGCGTCCTTTTTGTCAAGGACGGCAGTCCGGCACTGACGGTGACTCGCCCCTCATTATTTTCTCCGTCTTTCTTCCATAAATATTTGTATTTTATATTTTTAAATCATTCCATTTTTCATAATACATTTACAATAATATGGCTTATTATAAAGTTAAAAGAAAAAAAAAGTGAGAAATATGTTTAATCTGATCAATCATTTAAATAATGATATGATCTGAGAAAAGGATAATGTTGGCAAGCAAAACGATGCGCTTTGTCATATCAATGAAACTATGATGTGTGTTTTGTACATGGACAAAATTAATTAAATTACAACCCATTTCTTCTCTATTTTAATAAAATAATAGTTTTAATTTCATTTTGACATGTATTATCCTATTAAGACTCCTAATTAATGCATATTTTATTCTATTTTTACCATGTGTCACTCTATTAGTCTTCATCATTAATGCATGTCACTTATCAACCTATTAATTCTTAATTTTAAATTTTAAATTTTAAAATTTTCACTTTAATTACATTAATTTAATTACATTAGAATAAAAATTAAATCAAAATTAATACAAATTATAAAGTGATATAATTTCACATATTTATTTAAATTAATGATTATAATTTTATATAACTAAAAAAATATCTCTCAATTAATAATTTATTTGAAATAATTGATTGATAATTTTGAATTCTCCCTATAATAGTTTAATTAATTTTATAACCGTGGTTCCTACGGGTTATAAACTAGTTTTTGAATATATTTGTTCTAAATTATAGATAGTCATTTTATCTTAGGAGGGTATGGCTACGGGAAGAAGTCGAGAGGGCAGTACTAGCTGGAAATTTTTTTCGTCCCATCGATAAAAAATAGAGAGACCCTAATCCGAGTATGTGTGCCTAGAGCTTTGGATACCATTATAATCTTCTTATCATTTAACAAAACACTTTATGAAAACCAATCTAGTCTTCTTATCTTTTAACAAAAAGATTATCAATTCTCTCTCGATTGTCAACCCTATAAACACAAATTTCAAATGATTCATTTGATACTACATATGCTTCTAACACTTTTTTTTTCATTATCAAGTTCGACGACATGTCTTTATTTTATAACAGACATATATAACACTTACGCTTTGTCTAACAATTGCCCAAACTATAATTTTTAACAAATTGCAAGTTCAAGCAGACAAATAGCGATAATAAACCGGATAGATAGAGATCCTGAAGTTGCCGATGACTGTCTCGTGCATGATTACCTCATTAAGAATTCAACCCCTTAGGAAATCATGAAATAAAAATGATTAGAGATGGGAGATATCGGAAATATTGTACACACCCCTTTAGCTAATCTTGAATGTATACATGAAATAGAATAACAAGCTTCAAGCAAGACACTTAAGGTGGAGGGGGTCATGTTATTTTGTTATGTGATTGGGAGGTGGAGAATGTGTGTCCTATTATATGTATTCTCCAAGTGTTTAAGATGGCCTCGGGTCTCAAAATTAATTTGATGAAAAGTAAGTTAATTGGGATTGGTGATGATTTCACCTCTGTTCAATAAGTTGTTGGTATGTTTGGGTGTAGTGTTATCTGAACGCCTTTTGTGTATCTTGGAGTTTCCGTTGGTGGTAATATGAATATAATAGCTTCTTGGAAACCTTTGATTGACATGTTTTTGGAGAAGTTATCTTCTTGGACAGCTAAATTGCTTTCGATTGGTGGTCGCCTTACTTTGATTAAGGCTATTATGGGTAGTATTTCCATCTGTAACAGCCCGGATTCCCAGGTATTATTTATTCTTATTAATTTGGTGATTTGTGAGGAGACTCGGCGAGTTGGAGCTCAAACTTGCCGAGTATGATCGCGGTTTGAACACGGGTTCGCGTCCGGACTCGGCGAGTCCAAAAGGTGGACTCGGCGAGTCCACGCTGTTTAATGAAACCCTAATTTCCAGGGTATGAGACCTATTTAAAGGGGCTTATGGCCGTCATTTGCGGCCACCAACCCCAGAGAGAACCCTAAAGAGTCTTTGAGCGTCTTGTGAGAGAGAAGAGGAAGATCCTTGACTATTTGTGGGTGTTTTTGCATATAGAAGAGGATCAAGGCAAGAGGAGACCAAAGAAGGTGCTAATCCAGTGATTTCTGAGCTCAGAGACTTCATTTGAGGTAACCATTCGTTCCTTTCTCAGTCCTTGGTGTAAATCTTAGAGTTAGGGTTTCTTTGTGGAATGATCCATGGAGTAATTGGCCTCTTCTTGTGTTGGTGATTTAGATCTGGACCCAAAGAGGTCCAGAGACTCTTTTCCCTCAAGCTTTATGAGTGTTAATGGAGGCCATGAGCTTAGAATAGCATTCTAGAGACCATATCATCAAATAAGGCCTTTGGACCTTTGCATGAGCACCAAGATTGTAACTTTATGTGATGTATGTGCTTGGAAGGACTGGATCTATGAGTATTGGAACGGATCTGACCTCGGGAGTGAGTTTGAGTTTATGCATGGCATAGACTCCCCGAGTCCGAAGAACAGACTCGACGAGTAGCATGAAGATTGTCCATAACCACTCAGCGAGTGGTCTTGCCGAGTTAAGGGGTTGAATCAGTGAGTCAGGGAGAGTCAGAGAGGGTTGACGGGTGGACTGAGTCAAGCAGGAACTCGCCGAGTTGTTCTTGAGACTCGGCGAGTTGAGTCGTGGTGGCCCCGCGATTCATGCTAGGTGGAACTCGTCGAGTCAGGGAAGTACTCGACGTGTCAAGAGAGGATCCTAGGGAGTCAGTGAACACGTATAGACTCGCCGAGTCGCTCTAGTGCACTTGCCGAGTCCGGTCAGAGTTGACCGTTGACCGTTGACCAGAGTTGACTAGTGTTGACTTGATAGGGGTAGTCAACCTCAGTTGTGAAAGTGTTAATTAGAGATATATTGTGTTATAGGAGGATTATAGCTCGGGGGATCGAGCGTGAGTGATTTCTGGGATTTGCGAGTTATCGAGATACGCGAGGTGAGTCTTCTCACTATACTTTACCTTGAGTAGGTAATCAGAGTTATGTGACTGAGTATTTGTATGCTATATGTATGTTATGTGTTGAACTGCATTATTTCTATGTGATTTATGTTGTGCATGTTTATAGAGTTGGAACCGGAAGGTTCACAGAGTTAGAACCAGAGGGTTCACAGAGTAGGGTCTACGGACCCACAGAGTTATAGCCTCGAGTGGCGAATATGTGTTATGTGTGGTATTTTGGGGAACTCACTAAGCTTTGTGCTTACAGTGTCGGTGTTATTTGTTTCAGGTACTAGTGATGACCGTGGGAAGGCGCCGGCTTGATCAGTACACACACACGGGATTTTTATGTTATGTGATCTTGGGATTCTTTATATGTCATGGATTGGAGTCTCAAACATTGATGTTTTTATGAAAATTAAATGAATATGTTTTTATATTATGCGAAAATTTATTTTGAAATTTGCGGTGTTACAAGTTGGTATCAGAGCCTTGGTTTGAGGGATTCGAGTACACATTCGGGCGTATTTGAACCCAAACTGAGGATTTGAGAAGTATTTTCAAAAAGAGTAAAAGATTTTTGGAAAAACGCAGAGCAGAATTGTGTGTACGATCAGTCCGCGCCCGAATGGTGATTTCCCAAAATACCATCATGTTATGTGATATTGATATTGATATGATGTATTCTTATGCTAGAGTAGGCTAGGTACTCCTATTAGGACTAGAGTGGCCTGATTTGTGATGCCTTAGCCTAGGGAGAGGTGAGCTGCTATGAGATGCTTGAGAGTGAGTAGGTAGCAGCGAGGGGCTTATGAGAGATCTGTTAGAGAGTGAATTATGCATGATAGAGTACTTGGAATTTGGGATCCGAAGAGGAGGACTTGGGGTGTATTCTGATACGGTGCGGACAGTAGTACTGGGCCCGTACTACTGAAAGCACCGGGGCGGAGTACAACCCAAGTAAGAACCTTTGGAATACCAAGGATCAAGGAGGAATGAGTTGTCGAGTGTGAGTATGCTCGAATGGATTCTAATTTATCGTATGTTGTATTTCAGAGGTAGATCATGGTGAGGACATGTTTTATGCCTGAGAGCAGTAGGGCTAGTGATAAGGAGATCCGCCAGATCATCCATGAGGAGGTGGCGGCGGCCATCAGGGAAGAGATACCAGAGATGTTCGGGTCTATTAAGACCACGTTGATTGAGACCTTCGACGAGCGTTATGCCGCTCTTTCTGAGGCTGCTGTTGCAGCGGCCACCGCAGCTATTGCTGCCGCGAGGCCACATGGTGGTGACGCATTGCTGTTCCGAGAGTTCAGCAACACAAAACCGCCGAAGTTTGATGGGACCCAGGATCCAGTGGCGGCTATGAGATGGATTTCTAACATAGAGGGGTGTTTCTTCACTTGCTTATCTCCTGAGCATTTGAGAGTACGGTTCGCGCTGAACCAGCTTCGATTGGGAGCGAAGGACTGGTGGACGTTTGTGACGGCGCACTTTACGCCTGCTGAGCTTGCGACAATGACCTGGGAGAGGTTCACTGCCATGTTCTGAGATGAGTACATTCCTCAGGTGGAGAGGGAGCGTTTGGCCCAGGAGTTTCTGATCCTCAAGCAGGGTACTGAGTCTGTTACGGTGATTACCAGGATGTTCCACGAGAGGGCGATGTTCTGCCCTGAGCACGTGTCCACTGAGCAGGCACGTATGAGCCGATATTTGAGTATCTTGAGGCGAGACATTCGGGAGTTCGTGGCGAACTCCTCGTACCAGACATTTGCCGAGCTTCAGGAAAATGCACGGAAGAGGGAGATTGAGCTAGAGACTCAGGCCAGGGAGGAGGCGGAGTCTCAGGGGAGGGATCGGCGACCGACGCAGTCTCAGCCGACAGCCAAGCGGGCCAAGCCCGCTGATCCCAAATCAGGGAGCCAGAAGGGCTGCACTTGTGGGAAGTGCGGAAAGGGTCATGATGGAGTTTGTAGAGCGGGATCTTGCTACAAGTGTGGCAAGGAGGGACATATGGCCAAGGACTGCCCCAAGGGGTTTGCGGTGTGTTTCCACTGCAACCAGACGGGACACCGGAAGGCAGAGTGTCCGCAATTGCGAGGATCATCTCAGGGAGCACCTCATGGATCTGCCCCTGCCGCCATCAGAGCTACCGAGAGTCGGCCAGTGAAGGCCGAGGCGCCGAGGGCACGAGGGAGAGCTTTTCAGTTGACCGCGGAGGAGGTCCGCGCAACGCCCGATGTCGTGGATGGTATGTATTCTTTCGTGTATTTATTTTGATGTTGAGATATTATGCTTATATTATGTTATGCATAGGTACTTTTCTTGTGAATTCTGTACCTGCCTTGGTGTTATTTGACTCGGGTGCGAGTCGGTCTTTTGTATCTTTGGCTTTTAGTCAGCATATCAGTGTTAGTTGTGAGGCGTTGAGTCGGCCTCTGAGAGTTTCCATAGCTGACGAGAGGGTGATATATGCCACGGAGGTTCTCCGAGGGTGCGTATTCGAGATTTTCGGTGTTGAGTTCCCGATTGATTTGGTTCCTATTGCGATGGGTGATGTCTGTGTCATTGTGGGCATGGACTGGTTGAGCAGATTCGGTGCGGTTATCGACTGCGAGCGACAGTTGGTGACCATACGAGACCCTAGTGGTGGAGTTCTTACGGTGTACGGCGAGGGTACACGTTCTGGATCAGCGTTTTGTTCGGCCGCTAGGGCGAGGCAGTGTCTACAGCAGGGCTGTAAGGGTTTTGTGGCGTATGTGATGGATACGCGGGTGGATTCCGAGAGACCGAGGTCAGTTGAGGAGGTTCCGATAGTGCGTGAGTTCCCGGATGTATTTCCTGAGGAGTTGCCGGGTGTGCCTCCTGTGAGGCAGGTGGAGTTCAGTATCGATTTGGTTCCGGGGGCTGCGCCTATCGCTAAGGTGCCTTATCGCCTTGCACCTCCAGAGATGCAAGAGTTATCCTCGCAGCTTCAGGAGCTGCTGGGGAAGGGGTTTATTCGGCTGAGCAGCTCGCCGTGGGGAGCGCTTATCCTGTTTGTCAAGAAGAAGGATGGTTCACACCGGATGTGCATTGATTACCGGGAGTTGAACAAGCTGACGGTCAAGAACCGTTACCCGTTGCCGAGGATCGACGATTTGTTCGACCAGTTACAGGGAGCATCTTGGTTCTCCAAGATCGATTTGAGGTTTGGATATCATCAGGTGAGGGTGCGAGATGAGGATGTCCAGAAGACAGCGTTTAGGATGCGTTATGGGCATTACGAGTTTGTGGTGATGCCTTTCGGGCTCACCAATGCCCCGACAGTGTTCATGGATCTCATGAACCGAGTGTGCAGGCCGATGCTAGATCGGTCGGTGATTGTATTCATCAACGACATTTTGGTATATTCGAGATCTAAAGAGCAGCATGAGGAGCATTTGAGGGAGATCCTCGGAGTTCTGAGATCGAAGAGGCTTTATGCCAAATTCTCCAAGTGTGATTTCTGGCTACGAGAGGTCCAGTTCCTGGGTCATCTCGTTAACCAAAAAGGGATATTGGTCGACCCGGCCAAAGTTGAGGCGGTGATGAGTTGGGAGGTGCCGAGGTCACCCTCCGAGATCAGGAGTTTCCTAGGGTTGGCAGGTTATTATCGGAGATTTATCAAGGATTTCTCTAAGATTGCAGTGCCACTCACCAGGTTGACTCGGAAGGGTGTCGCTTTTTCATGGGGCCCCGAGTAGCAGGCCTTCTTTGAGACGCTTCGCCAAAGGTTATGCGAAGCCTCGGTGTTAGCCCTCCCGGAAGGGATGGAGGACTTTGTGGCATACTGTGATGCATCGATTTTAGGGTTGGGGGCGGTGCTGATGCAGAGAGGGCATGTGATAGCATATGCATCGAGGTGGCTGAAGCCTCATGAGACGAGATATCCCACCCATGATCTAGAGTTGGGGGCAGTGGTGTTCGCCCTTAAGATTTGGCGTCACTACCTGTATGGGGTTCGGTGTACGATATAAACGGACCATAAGAGTTTGAAGTATTTGATGGATCAGCCCAACCTAAATATGCGACAGAGAAGGTGGTTGGATGTGGTCAAGGATTATGATTGTGAGATCCTGTACCACCCAGGTAAGGCTAATGTTGTAGCCGATGCATTGAGCCGCAGGGCGGAGAGCACCCCGCTGCGGGATGTATGTTTGAGATTGACCGTGATAGCTCCAGTGTTGGACGCCATTCGTGGGGCACAGGCCGAGGCTGTGCAACCTGAGATGCAGAAGAAAGAGCGAGTTGTTGGATTGATTTCAGAGTTCGTTACCGATGGTCGGGGGCTTATGACATTCCAGGGGCGTATCTGGGTGCCGTTTGTGGGAGGAACGCGTACCATTTTGATTGAAGAGGCCCATCGGTCGAAATTTTTGATCCATCCTGGGGCCACTAAGATGTATTTGGACCTGAGGAAAGAGTATTGGTGGCCATGTATGAAGAGGGATGTTGCGTGGTTTGTTGAGAGGTGCTTGACCTGTCGTAGGGTTAAGGCTGAGCACCAGAGGCCGCATGGTAAGTTGCAGCCGTTGGAGGTTCCCGAATGGAAGTGGGAACAGATCACCATGAATTTTATCACCAAATTGCCAAGGACTGCCAGGGGAGTTGATGCAATTTGGGTGATTGTGGACAGGTTGACGAAGAGCGCTCACTTTCTTGCTATCAGCGAGAGTTCTTCCGCAGAGAAGTTAGCAGAGATGTACGTGTGGGAAGTGGTATCTCGGCATGGGGTGCCGATATCGATTGTCTCAGACCAGGATGTACGTTTCACTTCCAGATTCTGGAAGAAGTTTCATGAGGAGTTGGGTACTAGGCTGCATTTTAGTACCGCATATCACCCCCAGACGGACGGGCAGAGTGAGCGGACGATTCAGACGCTTGAGGACATGCTCCGGGCATGTGTGCTGGATTTCGGGGGGAGTTGGGATACGTACTTGCCCTTGGCGGAGTTTTCCTACAACAACAGCCATCATTCGAGCATTGGTATGCCGCCCTTTGAGCCGTTGTATGGGAGGAGGTGTCGGACCCCCATTTGTTGGGGAGAGGTTGGACAGCGTGTGATGGGCAGTACAGAGATCGTGCTTCAGACGGCAGAGCAGATCCAGCAGGTCAGACAGAGGTTGTTGACCGCTCAGAGTCTTCAGAAGAGTTATGCAGACAAACGCCGGTCCGAGCTTGAGTTTCAAGTCGAAGACCTTGTACTCCTGAGGGTCTCTCCTTGGAAAGGAGTGATTCGATTCAGGAAGAAGGGCAAGTTGGGGCCCCGATATATTGGTCCATTCCGAGTGATCGCGAGGGTAGGCCGGGTAGCCTATCGTTTGGATTTGCCAGCAGAGTTGGGGCAGATTCATGACACTTTCCATGTGTTGCAACTGCGGAAGTGTATAGCCGATGAGTCGACAGTGGTTCCATTAGAGGATATTCAGGTGGATGCGAGCCTGAATTATGCTGAGAGACCAGTGGCTATCAGAGATCGAAAAATCAAGGTTCTGAGGAACAAGGAGGTACCCTTGGCTTTGGTTCAGTGGCAACATCGGAAGGGGTCCGAGATGACTTGGGAGCCGGAGCGTGAGATGCGTGAGCAGCATCCAGAGTTATTTGCAGAGCGAGACTTCGAGGGCGAAGTCTAGTTCTAGTGGGGGAGAATTGTAACAGCCCGGATTCCCAGGTATTATTTATTCTTATTAATTTGGTGATTTGTGAGGAGACTCGGCGAGTTGGAGCTCAAACTTGCCGAGTATGATCGCGGTTTGGGCACAGGTTCGCGTCCGGACTCGGCGAGTCCAAAAGGTGGACTCGGCGAGTCCACGCTGTTTAATGAAACCCTAATTTCCAGGGTATGAGACCTATTTAAAGGGGCTTATGGCCGTCATTTTCAGCCACCAACCCCAGAGAGAACCCTAAAGAGTCTTTGAGCGTCTTGTGAGAGAGAAGAGGAAGATCCTTGACTATTTGTGGGTGTTTTTGCATATAGAAGAGGATCAAGGCAAGATGAGACCAAAGAAGGTGCTAATCCAGTGATTTCTGAGCTCAGAGACTTCATTTGAGGTAACCATTCGTTCCTTTCTCAGTCCTTGGTGTAAATCTTAGAGTTAGGGTTTCTTTGTGGAATGATCCATGGAGTAATTGGCCTCTTCTTGTGTTGGTGCTTTAGATCTGGACCCAAAGAGGTCCAGAGACTCTTTTCCCTCAAGCTTTATGAGTGTTAATGGAGGCCATGAGCTTAGAATAGCATTCTAGAGACCATATCATCAAATAAGGCCTTTGGACCTTTGCATGAGCACCAAGATTGTAACTTTATGTGATGTATGTGCTTGGAAGGACTGGATCTATGAGTATTGGAACGGATCTGGCCTCGGGAGTGAGTTTGAGTTTATGCATGGCATAGACTCCCCGAGTCCGAAGAACAGACTCGGCGAGTAGCATGAAGATTGTCCATAACCACTCAGCGAGTGGTCTTGCCGAGTTAAGGGGTTGACTCAGTGAGTCAGGGAGAGTCAGAGAGGGTTGACGGGTGGACTGAGTCAAGCAGGAACTCGCCGAGTTGTTCTTGAGACTCGGCGAGTTGAGTCGTGGTGGCCCCGCGATTCATGCCAGGTGGAACTCGTCGAGTCAGGGAAGTACTCGACGTGTCAAGAGAGGATCCTAGGGAGTCAGTGAACACGTATAGACTCGCCGAGTCGCTCTAGTGCACTCGCCGAGTCCGGTCAGAGTTGACCGTTGACCGTTGACCAGAGTTGACTAGTGTTGACTTGATAGGGGTAGTCAACCTCAGTTGTGAAAGTGTTACTTAGAGATATATTGTGTTATAGGAGGATTATAGCTCGGGGGATCGAGCGCGAGTGATTTCCGGGATTTGCGAGTTATCGAGATACGCGAGGTGAGTCTTCTCACTATATTTTACCTTGAGTTGGTAATCAGAGTTATGTGACAGAGTATTTGTATGCTATATGTATGTTATGTGTTGCACTGCATTATTTCTATGTGATTTATGCTATGCATGTTTATAGTGTTGGAACCGGAAGGTTCACAGAGTTAGAACCAGAGGGTTCACAGAGTAGGGTCCACGGACCCACAGAGTTATAGCCCCGAGTGGCTAATATGTGTTATGTGTGGTATTTTGGGGAACTCACTAAGCTTTGTGCTTACAGTGTCGGTGTTATTTGTTTCAGGTACTAGTGATGACCGTGGGAAGGCGCCAGCTTGATCAGTACACACACACACGAGATTTTTATGTTATGTGATCTTGGGATTCTTTATATGTCATGGATTGGAGTTTCAAACATTGATGTTTTTATGAAAATTAAATGAATATGTTTTTATAGTATGCGAAAAATTATTTTGAAATTTGCGGTGTTATACCATCTATTATATGTCTATTTATAAGGTGCTGAAATCGTTTCTTAAGCATTTGGAATACTTATGTGCATGATTTTTTTGGTGAGCGGATGTTCTTGACGAAAACTACACTGGATTTCTAGGAACCAGGTTATTTTTTCTAAGGAAGCTGGTGGTCTTGGGATTGGGAGTTTGATGGTTTTCAATCGTGCTCTTCTGTTTAAATGACATTAGTGTTTTTTTACATAACCCAAATTTATCATGGGCGAGGGTGGTCTCGGCTTGTAACGTCATAAAAATTACAAAGAGATTTTTCATTTGAAACTAGATTAACCGATTAAAACCTTTAACTTAAAACACTAAGTGACATTTGTTTGCTTGAAATCATAATGTTATCAGAGTTGAATTACATGACAATGAAAATCGTTATTTTTGATGTATGTGTACAATCCCGTCGAGATCTTCATTGTTACAAGACCTCTCTGCCTGTTCTTGTCTGATGAATGCTTTTGGGTCTAAAGTATGACCCGAACACCTGATAAAGTCTAGTAGGACGAGGTTTTGATATGAAATGTTTTTGGTTAGTATACATTTGTGGAAGTGATGTAAGACTGCAGAGTAGCCGTAACATCCACCAGGTTATTGTGCGGTTGTAGGAGTGATGTAAGACTGTGGAGCAGCCGTAGAATTCACTAGGATAGGATGTGGTTGTGGAAGTGTTGTAAGCCTGCAGATCAGCCGTAACATTCACTAGGTAGGTAGGCGGTTGTAACAGTGATGAAAGTCTATGACTTGGATCGTGACATTCTCTAGGATGATGTAGATCATCACTGGTTTGGGTGAAGAGTTATGAGTGGGCCTCAACATTTGTAATACTTAGGAAAATCATAGGCTGGGTTGGGGCCGAATGTGATGTGAGAACTCGGTTCGGTTTGTAGCCATCACTAGGGTATAGCGGACTTGGTGATCATCCGTGCAATGGTTGGTTGAGTTGTACTTCATCGGGAGTGAATGACTGATGGAGTCGTGTTAACAGATAGATCAGGACCACCCGTACCTGTTCAGTTTTGATTATGGAGTTGATATTGTTTTCAATCAGGATTTTTTGGTACCGGTAAGTGGTCAGGGCGTATATGTTTCGGGTATCCGTAAATTTGTTCAGGACGGATAGGTTTGTGTGGTTTGGGTTATGAAGTTGTATTATTGTGGGAACAGTTTGGAATGGTTCTGTTTGTCTAGGAGTCAGACATTGATCAGGGTTTTCAGTTTCAGGCATAGCGGTCGGACACTCGTTGGCTTAGGGCAAAGTTGAGGTTCATTCTTTGTTAGGACTTGTGATTTCAGTTAATTTGGGTTCGACAACAATAAGGGTGGGCGGTCGTCGAAGTGAGATGACTTCTCCATCCTTATTTGGAATTTAGGGAGTTCATTCAGGATCACTTGGTTTGGCAGAGGAGATAGTAAGGAATGATTTCGAGGACGAAATCTAATTTAAGCGGGGGGGGGGGGGGTGTAACACCCTTTTCTGGATTATTTTGTGATTCAGGGCCGTGACCTGGAAGTCGATTGTGCAAAGGATTTGAGCCTTAAGGAGACGGAGTTTAGTACTTATAGAAGGAGGTAATGATGGTTGCGAGATCTTAACCTTTGAATTGTGTTTTGGGCCAAAGGGTAAAAAGGGAAAATCATGGGCCAGGGTCATGCATGAAATATGTATTTTTGTTCGAGAAGTTTTTAGTCCAAGATATCTAGATAATATTGTGGGGCTCTTCAATACCTTTCCGAATATATAAAGATCGTCGAAAATCGGAGTTAGAATGAAAAAGTTACGACTGTTTGAAGTTAGGATAGTTTTGGGTTAAGCCATGTACGCAGGGCGTACTAGGCAAGGAGGATCGCGGGGGATCAACATGGTATGCTGGGCGTATGCCATGATACCCCAAACCCTAATTGAGGGTTTTAAGCCCTATTTAAGCTCCTTAAATCTCCCAAAACCCTTACCATTCTCATCCTCCACCTCTTCAACGGCCTCCCGTGAAACCCTAACCCTAATTTGAGCCTTGTGAGTTAAAGAAGGTGTGTTTTTGAGTGCTTTGGAGTGTGATTGGTGCATCTTGGAGAAGAAGGAACTCATTGGAGAAGTGCTAGTTGCATTGGAGCTTGTAGATCCATACCTTGTTCACCTTGATCTTTCTTTTGGATGTATAGAACTAGAATCTTGATGATGCATTTGTTTGATCTAGCTATTTTTGAGTCTTATGATTTTTTGGTCACTTTAGTGCATAAAGTTTAGATCTTGAAAGTTTGTGATCTTGTAATGTATAAAGTTAGAAAATTTATCCATCTAAACATCATATTGGTTTAGATCTAAAGATTTGAGACTTGCACTTAATGGATTAAGTTGAAAAAGATGCACTTTTGGTCCATTTGAGACTTAAAGACTAGATCATTGTGGTTTGGACCATTAATTATAATGGATAAAGTTGGAAACTTTATCCATTATGGAGCTATTAGGAACCATAAAAATGTGATCTTAGTCCTTCTATCCCTTCCGTGCAAGAGTTATGATGTCTTAATGGATTATAAGTTAGGGTTCTTGCTTTGGACCTTTTCTAGACATGGAAAGTCATAAAGGTGGGAACTTTATTACTTAGAATGATGTTATGGGTCTAGATCTGAGTGTTGGATGAAATGACTTAATAGAATAAGCACTTAATGGAAAAGTGGCATCTAACCAAGTATGTTGGGGGTACTTTTGAGTACGTTGTGCCACCAACTTAAGTGTATTAATATATGAATACACCACCTCCCCTCCGCCACCAACCACCACCACCGTCGCCACCAACCAACTCCGCGACCTCCACCACCATCACCACCTCCACAACAAACCACCACCCTCGTCACCACTCACCGTTGTTATATTCATATATGAATAATCACTTTCGTTATACTTATCCATATATGAATATACGTATTAATATATGAACACACATATTCATACGTATTCATAAATGAATATGATCTGTTCCATCGGCCCGGTACACGGGAGCGCTTAAGCGAGAGATTCGAAATGAGTGGCCAAGATTCAATCCCTCGTTCTCAACTTTTTTTCTTAATTGAAGCCTCCCCTATATAGGTAGAGGTTCATTTGAAACCATGCTAATTTTGTGAGACATGGGGATGCGGTCCTAACCATTCATCTTGGAGATCAAAAAAATTAAAAAAAAATTGTAAAATACAAAATAAAAGGAAAAATACGAAAATTCTTTTTAAAAATATTAATTTCGTTATTTAGTTTATCCAACAAATAATAAAATAAAAAATAAAAATAAAAAATTTACCGTTTTTTCAAAATATACGTGAAATATTCTATTAGAATATTACACTATAAATAATCAAAGTGAATTTTTAAAAGAACAAATTATGCGAATGGACCTTTAGGTTTTGGATTTTTCCCTAATCTAGTCCCTATGGTACTTTTTTCCCCTCAAATAGTACCTATGGACCATAAGTTGCACACGTTTGGTCCCCGAGTTGGATGTTCGTCCATTCCAACGTTAAGTTGCCCCCATGTGACTTGCACATGAGGGTATTTATGTCATTTTAGCCTAAAGGACCTTTTCTGAACATATAAATTAACGCTTACATTATTTCTTCTTGTTCTTCCTCCTAATTTAATCGATCACAACTACTGTTAGAGAAAGAAAACTGGGGAAAATGTCGATATGTGCTTGTGGAAATCGTGATCTAGCCATTGTCACTTCCTGGTCAGATCGCAACCCTGGAAGGCGATTTTGGTCTTGTCTTCATAATGAGAGAAGGTGTGGTTGGATTGGGTGGTTTGATGAGCCGATGTTCCCTAGATCGGTGGAAGTGATACCTGGGTTAATCAGGTCTATGAACAAGCTCCAAGAATCTCTTCAACAAGCTACACTGCAAGCTAGGATGTATAAGTTAATCATTCTCTTCAGTTGGGGTCTTTTTGCAATTCATTACTTGAAGCATGGTCGAAGTTGCCTCTGAATGTGGTGTCTGAATGCAAGAAGTAGTGTCGTAGTTATAGGGTTAATGTACTGGTGGTCTTACTTTGAGTCTGAAGACAAGAAATTGTACCATGGTTTATGTAATGTTTGTGTCTTTTTTGAGTTTGACTGCAGTAAATTATGTTCTGGTTAATGTTGTCTTAATGTTATAGTCTTTTTGTAATAAGATGGTTTAATTTCAGAACAAGGTTATTGTGTCATGGCTTTGTGCAATCAAATATTATTGACAAGAACACCAATTCAACATGCATGACTAAACACTTTGAATATCACAAATACTAGTTGACATGAACAAGAATATAACAAAAATGCTATTGTATATCACAACAATAGTTGACATGTTTCACAGTTTACCTATGTGTACAGTGATTCAAGGTCAACATGCATGGCCATACAAAATAAGGAGCCCAAAGTAAGTATTGTTTGGTACATAAACATAGGTGTTAACATAACCATAAAAGTAAAGTGCAAATTACATCAAAAGACCTAATGGTTCTCAACAACACCCCCATCCTCACTTTTATCCTCCTGTTTCTTCAGTTCTTTTGTCATTAGGGCCACCTTGACCTTTACAAGTTCTTGAATTATGCCCTTTGTTGTTGCACTTTCTACATGTGACAGTGGTCCACCTCTTGGACAGTTTATGCCCCTGTGTAGAAGGTTCATCATATACCCTCTTCCTTTTCTTTTTGGGCCTACCCACCTACAAATGTACATAAGATTAAATTGTTGTTCTTAAAAAACTTCAGTTATATTGATATATGAAGACATACCTGAACAACATGTTTGGGTGGAAGCAACTTGGTTAGGCATTGTGATTTGGGCCACATCAATCTACCATTTATAGGTTCAATTTTGTGTTTGTACACTTCTGCCCATGTAACTAGCCAGTAGCATGGGTGGACCCAATGCTCCAACTCAGGAACATTCTTTGCTCCATGTTTAATCTTGTCCCATATTGCACTTATTGAATGTGAGCATAACATGCCTGTAATTTCCCAATGTCTACATGTGCATGTTTTTTCATCCAAATTCACAATAAACTGATCACCCCAATGAGTAATGACTTGATTTTTAACCCCATTGAAAATACACCTGTGCTTTTGTGCTTGTCTTTTCATTTGATCAAGAAGACTAGTGGCAGTTGGTGTGAGAGGACCATGGCATCTATCAATCTCTCTTTGGACATTGCAAATTCTCTTCATCAAATACTCTCTAATATACTCCAAATAATAAATGAAAGGTTTATCCCTACCACCTTGTATTTTTCCATTCAGAACCTCACACACGTTATTCAACAAGATGTTAGTATGTGCCCTCCCTGTTTAGTCATATAATACAAAATGAGAACAAATCCTAACAATTACAAGTAAATGTTAACATAAAGGAAAGATGAAGTACTAACCTGAGAAATGAGATCTTGCCCAATGAGCTGGAGGAATCTGTATCAGCCAATCATGAGCTTCAACTTTGAATTTCTTTAGCTCTTCTAATGCTTTCTCAAAATGCCTTACAGTAGTAGCAGTTGCACATGCCCACACCAAATCTTTGAGCTCTTTATCCTTCCACTGCCTTTTCATATTTTCATAAATATGCCTCAGACAAAACCTATGCTCAGCTTGAGGGAAAAGTTTGACAATTGCAGGAATGATACCCTATTTAAATATTTCAATACTTAGTTGACTAAATAACAACAATATCAAATTAAATTAAAGTATATGTACCTTATGCCTATCTGAGATGAAAGTGAAGTTTGAATTAGCATAAAGTTCCAGATCATCACCAAGTTGTTCCAAAAACCATGTCCATGAATTGGTGGTTTTATTCTCAACAAGAGCATATGCAAGAGGATATATCCCATTATTGGAATCTACCCCTACGGCAGTCAAAATTTGACCAGGATAGGGACCTTTCATGAAAGTACCATCCAACCCTATGAAATCCCTTAGATTAGCCTTAAATCCTTCTTTTAATGCTCCTAAACAAATGTAAATTCTCCTAAATGTCCTTGTATCAGAATTTAAATTTGGCTCACTGTAACAATCGATCTTTACATTAGTACTTGGGTTTCTTTCCATCAACTCTAGTCCATAGTCCTTCAAAATAACATGTTGTTTCTGAAAATTCCCAAAAACATGCACTGAGCCAATTCCTTTGCCCGATGTACCTTCATTCTTAACATGTTCATCTCGAATTTTTGGATGAGATCTTCTTGAAGTGCATTGACTGGAATGGTTGGATTACTCTCAATTTGCTTCACAATGTTTGCTGCAATGAATTTGTAGTTGCAAGCTTTAATGGTTCTTGATTGCACACACCGATGTTCACTAACTAGGGTGTTCACTACCTAGTCATCTATCTCTTTAGGTCTAGACACCAGTACAACCCAAAGATATTTATTGTTTTGTCCTTGAATCCAGTCCTTGACTTTGTCCATGGCCTACCACTCATATCTGAGGCCACTCCTCTACACTTAGCCCTAATCCTTGTTTTGTCATTTTTTTCAAAATGTAAATCCCTTTTGGTTTCTACTGCATGTTTGTTTATATATTCTTTCACATCTTTCTTTGTTTTGAACTTCTGTCCTAATGTGAAAGCCTTTTGATGAACTACACCCTCAGAGCAACTTTTTTCCTTTCTTATGTCTCTCAACATCCTCTCTCTGTTGTTATCTTCATCTACAATAGGTGACTCAAACGATTCTGGGTCTATGACCTCCAAATCTTCACCTTCAGTAAAGTCAACACCACTACCACTTGCTTCTTTGGTGGTTTTTTGAACCCACTCAACATCTTCATCAACATGTATATGAAATTCTTTCATATCAACATCCACATCATCTACAATATTTTCTAAATCCACAAAGAAGTCTTCGTCCTCACTCTCATCATCTGTCATATTACCCTCACTCCTACTACCCTCACTCCAAGGACCCTCACTAACACTTTCCTTACTTCCACTGTATTCATCCTCAAAAAACTCAACATCATTTAGATTTTTCCCCCACCATATTCTGCGTCCACATCCCCCATTACCTCATAATCATCCACTGGATCAACATCCCCTTTTGCTTGGTGCTCATCCCCTGTGTCAACATCTTTTTTTTACCATGGTTATCCTGAAACTGTACCCCCTAAAGGGATCATTCTCTCGATCAACTGAGTGTTTTTTGTTGATTACAAGTTCATAGGGTACAATTAACTTTGACAAATCAGTGGACTCATTCAAATCCAACTTTTTACTACATGACCCAATTGATTTCCTTTTCATTCTAACCCTATTCATTTCAGGAGAATCATTCCCTTCAACTTCCTCAATACGAACCTTCAATGGGGACTTAAAGTAAGGGACTACTCTAGTATTTCCATGCTTGATGTACACATTAATTTCCTTATGATTAAGCACATACCTTGCCAGCTGAATGACTTCCTAATCGGTGCCAAGGGGTAACAATCCACTATCCAAGTTTGTCTCTGGGATCATGAAATGGTAAAACATTATACCACCATCATTATACCCTAAAACTGCCATCATATCATCTAACTCGTGGATTGAAAACACATCCATGTCCACAAAATCAAAGTGATCAACAAGCCCATCTATATATGACCTTCCAGATATTTGTGAACGAACCTCCATGATTTATCTTGAATGTGCAAAAGCTTGAAATAGAACCTGTGAACATTCAAGAACAATAAAATGTTAATGATGGAGGAAAGAAAAATTACATTTCGTCAAAACCTAGCATTACAAGGTCCGTGCTTACCATATTCTTTATGTAGGTCAGGTGGTTGGGTGTAGCGTGGACGTAAAGACCACAATGTGAGCACCATTTTCCTCGATACACCGTTCAATCAGTTGAACTGTAACGGCCGACGACAATAAGAACTCACGATTGAAGAAGATGGGATGATCAAAAGGTTTTCTTGGGGAAAGAGATAGAGTGTAAAGTCAATGTATGAAACTAAACCCCGCCACCTTAATGGATATAACTGTTAATTTATATGTTCAGAAAAGGTCCTTTAGGCTAAAATGACATAAATACCCTCATGTGCAAGTCAAATGGAGCAGCTTAACGTTGGAATGGACGGACATCCAACTCGGGGACCAAACGCATGCAACTTATGGTTCATAGGTACTATTTGAGGGAAAAAAGTACCGTAGGGACTAGATTAGGGAAAAATCCAAAACCTAAAGGACCATTCGCGTAATTAGTTCTTTTTAAAATGTTAAAATATTATAATATTCTACTAAAATTGGTAGATATGTTACAATATTTTAATGAGTGAATTACACGAATAGTCCCTATGGTTTGGGGTAATTTGCATACTTGATCCCTAACTTATTTTTTTAACTCGAAAGGTCTCTACTGTTTGTTTTTGTTACATGCTTGGTCCCTACTATTTGTTTTTGTTACACGTTTGGTCCCTGTTTTACCTAAAAAGACTATTATTTAAATAGGAAAAAAATGGTGGGATAGGTAAGGTAAGGTGAGGGGGTGGGTTTAGGGGTGTGTTTATTTAATATAAATTAAAAAATCAAGGCCAAAATAGTCCTTTTAGGTAAGATAGGGACTAAGCGCGTAACAAAAACAAACAATAGGGACCTTCCGAGTTAAAAAAAGAAGTTAGAGACCAAATGCGCAAATTACACTAAACCATAGGGACCATTCGTGTACTTTATTCTATTTTAATATTCTACTAAAATTGTTAGATTTGTAAGAGTATTCTAATAATTTATTAGAATTTTTTAAATATTTGTAGTTTAATATTCTACTAGAATATTCTCACATCTTAAAAATTCGATTTGAATATGTACAATACAATATTTTATTGGAATATTTTCACATATATTTGAAAAAAATGGTATTGTTTTTCATTTTTTTTGAATAATATAAATGATGAAAATAATACTTAAAAAAATTCAAAATTTTTCATTTATTCTTCACTGTAAAAATATTTTTTTATCTCCAAAATGAATGACTAGGATTGCGTCCTAATGTTTCACATAATATGATGGCCTCATATTAACCTAACTCTCTCTCTCTCTCTCTCTCTCTCGCTCTCTCTCTCTCTCTCTCTCTCTCTATATATATATATATATATATATATATATATATATATATATATATATAGAGAGAGAGAGAGAGAGAGAGAGAGAGAGAGAAGTAGGTTCATGCGAAAACATAAATATCTTACGAAAACGCGAAAACAGATTTTATCTTATAAAAAACAAACACATGTACTATAAAAAATAAATTTATTAGCAATAAATTAAAGATAGTAAGTTTACATTGGATGGTGTTATGATAATATAGATTTAAAGACGATTTTAATAATTTTTTTTTCACGTTAATCATTTTTAAATTCATGTTTTCATAATAAAAATGTTAAAAATATTTTGCTTATATGAAACAATTTCTCGTCTATTATCAATTATCATCATGTATTTCAAAGTTTGGATGAATTATTTTCCAAAATATAATGTTGATGTCACACGATATCATATGTTTTTATTGTTTTCGCGTTGTCGCAAATTATTTGTATTTCCGTATTAATCCTTCCGTGTGTGTGCGTGTGTATATATATATATATATATATATATATATATATATATATATATATATATATATATATATATATGAATTAACATTTTATAAGTTTATAGATTACTAAGATTTTCATAACTTGTTATTTTAACCATTATAAATTTATTATTGTTTTATATTTTGTATTAAAAGCAAAAATAAATTAACCAAGTGCCAATTAACTTTAGACTAAAAATATATTAACCAATCTCTACAATTTATATGTTGCATTGGCTTTTCAATACAGCACATAATGAAAATTTGAATATAATATGTGATATAGTGGTGTATTTTTTTTTATTTGCTAATAGTTTAGTAAGTATTTTTTTACTTCAGTTATTTTTATATGCAAAATTTTATTCAATTTAACCGGTTAACCGACCCGAATAGACTGAAACCGAACTTTATTTGGTTTAGTTATGATTAGATTTAAAAAAAATAAAAACGATAAATAGAACCGATTTAACCGAAAACTAGAAATTAAACCAAAACGAACAACACCCCTACGTCAGATGTTGGTTAATACGTTCACGATATGTCTTATATGCATGACCTTAACCCGAATCAGAATTAGATGAAAACATATACTCGCTATTTTAATTCGTTTAAATTGTGCATTTTAAAATGTTATAATTATAAAATAATCCTTAATGTTCTGTCAAATAGTTTGTCTATGTATATAAACATGTTTGATTTACAATATCGATATAAACGTAAAAGAAGTCGATCGATCAACAAAAAAAATAACAATCAGCACAAAATAAATGCATCTTCGTATTCTATAAAAACCAACAAATGGAACGTTTTCCATTATTCTGGTAATTGGCCTCCCTCCCTCCACTCTAAACCTCGCTAATAAGCATGGAGACTGGACTCCGGTCGACACAAACGAGGGAAACTCGCCGGAGAATAATATTGTTTCCCCTACCATTTCAAGGTCATATAAATCCTATGCTTCAGCTAGCAAACATTCTCCACACCCAAGGTTTCAAAATAACCATCATACACACCGAGTACAACGCCCCCACTCATTCAAACTATCCTCACTTCACCTTCAACTCCATCTCCGATCGATTTCATGAGATCGAACACCAGTTGCCGACGATCCCGGCGCCGGATCCCGGTCATTTCCTCAATTACCTTAATAGAAGCTGTGTAGATCCGTTTAGGGATTGTCTCACTGGGCTGTTGGCTGAATCCAATAAAGGGTCGATCGCTTGTCTTATCACAGACGCCGGATTCTACTTCACACAGGCAGTGGCGGACACACTGAAACTCCCTCGGATGGTGCTGCGAACAGGCAGTTTATCTTGCACCACTGCTTATGGCGTTTTACCCATTTTCTCTAAATCCAAAAATAGTTGCTTTAATCTTACAACAGAAGGTACTCAGTTTCAGATGTTTAATTAAGTGCAGGTTCATCGTGTACGTATCCATAAAAGCGACGAGTTTAATGATACATATACATATACTCTTCATTACTAAAGTATATCAGTTCAGTTGAGATGAGGTTGACGTTTTAATTGGTTCAAAAACGAACTCAAAACGTACAATGACAGACGTATGATTTAATTTCCTTACTTTTGGATCATGAATAATGTTAATGTTTACTGCAGATTTAGATTATGAAGCAACAGTGCCGGAATATCCGCTTCTGAAAGTCAAAGACGTCATGAAAATGACAATCAATCCAAAAAGTTATGGCGACTTCCTCACCAACATGCTTAAACAGATGAAATCGTCGTCAGGGATCATCTGGAACACCTTCAAAGAACTTGAGCAACCTGCTCTAAAAACGATCTGCCGTGATTTTCCATGTCCTAGCTTCACTATAGGCCCATTAAACAAGTACTTCTCATCATCCTCCAGCAGTTTGATCGAACAGGACAAGACCATTCTGACATGGCTAGACACCCAAGCTCCCAAGTCTGTGATATACGTAAGTTTTGGAAGTGCTGCGCAGATTACCAAGTCGGAATTTCAAGAAGTGGCTCATGGGTTGGTGAATATTGGTTTACCGTTTTTGTGGGTGGTTCGACCAAGGGTGGTTCGTGGTTCAGAATGGCTCGAGTCTTTGCCTGAAAGGTTCCAAAAAGAAGTGGGTGATAGGGGACATATCGTAAAATGGTGTCCTCAACAAGACGTGTTAGCTCATCCAGCAACGGGGTGTTTTTGGACTCATAATGGATGGAATTCAACATTGGAGAGCATATGCGAAGGTGTTCCTATGGTTTGTTCGCCTAGTTTTACTGATCAACCAATAAATGCAAGATATGTGAGCGATGTTTGGAAGATTGGTGTTCTGTTGGAGGATGGGTTTGAGAGGAAGGGCATCCAGATGGCATTTAGAAGAGTAATGATGGATAAAGAAGGAGAAGAAATGCGTGAAAGGATAAGTTGTCTCAAGAAGAAGGTAAACCTCTCTCTCAAAAAAGGTGGATCTTCTCATCAGTCATTAAAGAGCTTGATTGATTATATTTCATTGCTGTAATTACTTGTATAAGTTGCATGCGCGCATTAATTAATTACTTGTAAGAAGCTACATAGATGTTACATTTTGAATAAGATCATTCATGATATATAATATTATGATTTATTATTGGCTAATGATAAGAAGATACATAGTATATATAATATGTATGGATTAAGTTAGTCACAATATTTTTAATAACTAGCTTTCTTTTCACCGAATAGATCTTTGAGAAATAAATAATGATCAATGTACTAAAATAAATATAAAATATATCAAAAGAAAATGATTTCTAGTCTAGCGGTATCCGATGCTGTCCAATTGGATTTAAGGTGTAGTTTAGGAGTATTTATATTTGCCGTTTCAAAAAAGAAAAAAAATATCAAACAAAACAACTCATCACTAATAATAAGAAGAATTAAAATGCATGGAATATATGGTGAAAGGAGCTGATGGCTTAACACTACAAGGAAAAAGGTCATTACCGGCGACAAAAGTCGCCGGTAAAAGTCTCAAAAGTCGCCGGTAATACTAATAGCGGCGACGCGTCGCCGGTACTGCCTCGTCGCTACTGCTTCGTCGCTATTGATCAGTTTGTCGCCGCTAATGATAAAAGTCACCGCTATTGACTCTGTCGCCGCTAATGAGTGTTGTCGCCGCTAATAAGCTAGTCGCCGGTAAAAGTGTCGCCAGTAATAATTTCCGTCGCCGGTAATTTTTTTTCAATTTTTTAATTTTTTTTAATTAATGATTTTGGTTGCCGGTGATAATATTGCAGGTAAAAGTGTCGCTGGTAATAACAATATCCGATTAAATATCAAAACTAATAGTGTCGACGCTAATTACAAAACAAACATCCTATTAAATATCAAACATAATAGTGTCAATGCAAATTACAAACAAACATCCAAATACAATTAAATATTAAAAGTCATAATATCCGAGTAGCAAAACAACAAAATTTTTACAATCTACCAAGTAGCAAAATGTGACAACATATGCAAATAAAACTCATCCTTACATACCATCATCGTCGTTCCCATCGTTTCCTTGATTATTTTGGGATTGAAAAAACGAATAAAGCTCATCCCTACATGTCGGGTCGGCGAACATTGCACGAAGATTTTCCAATTACATAATTAATAACAATATATATAAACTTATAAGTTAGATCGTCAAACATAAACAAAAACTATCAAAATAAATTGTTATTTTTAAACTAACATAGAAAACCAAAGTACATTGCTATTTCTTGCACTTGGGACAAAAACCAAATTACCAAACTTTTTAGCAAATAATCACCACAAAACCAAAACTACCAAATCAACATGCATTTTACGATGCTAAAGTAGATTGTTATTTTTAAACAAAGATAGAAAACCAAAGTACAATGCTATTTCTTGCACTTGGGACAAAAACTCAATTACCAAACTTTTTAGCAAATAATCACCACAAAACCAAAACTACCAATTCAACATGCATTTTACAATGCTAAAGTAGATTGCTATTTTTAATCTAAGATAGAAAACCAAAGTACATTGTTATATTTTGCACTTGGGACAAAAACCAAATTACCAAACTTTTTAGCAAATAATCACCACAAACCAAAACTACCAAATCAACATGCATTTTACGATGCTAAAGTAGATTGCTATTTTACCTGTGATGGTTGTGATGGTGGTTGTGATGGTTGCGAAGGCTGTGGAATCGTCGGGAGACCAGAAGGTTTGCGGCCAATGCCTCTAATGTGGCCGCGTCGCTCTCCTAATAATTTCTCAAACGTAGCTCTTTCTTGAGCGGGCGTTAACTCACTTTCACCTTGAGTTTGTTCTAACATCTCTTCGACTAACCGATTTTGTAACTCCCAAAAGTGAGTAACAATTAAGTATAAATAAACATTTAAATATATGATAAAATTATAATTAAATACTTACATATTGTTGTTCCGATTCAGCAGTAACAAATACACCATTCTTATCGGTATGAGCTTTGCGAAATGTTTCCACTCTCTTAAGGTTCTGTTTAACTTTAAAAATTAGATTATATTTTAAATAAATAATTACATGTATCGTACGGTACCTTCTTATAGCAAGTACTACTATACGAGCTTGAACCCCACGATTCACATTTGTTTGCTTTTCACGGATTTTTTTGTTCCTTTCTGAAGCAATTATGTGTTCGTCAGTTTGAAAATACTCAACTGTCTTCGCCCAGTTATCAACAAGCATACCATCCGGAGGATTGGCCAATGCTCTCGGGATATCTTTATACCCTCCGACCATCTTGAAATATTCTTTTGCGTCGGCTTTACGCTCTCGATAACCTTTTAACAAGGTTGCTTGAAAACTCTCTGCCAATAGATTAGCTTGTGCATCCTTGTACATTTGATTGAGATCAAACTTTGTCTACAAAAAAAAAAGTTAACCAAGTAAAAAACAATTATAGTTAAACCTATAAAATATATTTAAATAAATAATTACCGCTAAATGTTGTAATACAGTGTCCTTTATATCAGGGGAAACTCTTTTCCAACTCCATTTGTCAAAAGGGACCATCTGCCACATTGTTTTTCCAACTTCTCGGGAAAACATGTCTCCCGCCTCTCCTAAGGGATTAAATGTGATATCCCTATCATATTGCATGCCAATTGGTTTCCCCTGGTTCTGTAAGATTGCTTTTTCAAGCTTTATATTTTTAGCTTTTCCTCGAACTTTCCTTCGGGCACGTTCCTCAACTACAAATGTAATTAAAAATTATTAGAAACGATATTTAATTTATGATAATTGAACAAAAATAGTAAATAAAAATTCATGATAAGACTTACTGTCCTGCTCGTGCTGGCCAGGACCTCTACCACCTGGGAAAGGTGGGTCCTCAACTCCGTCTCCCCCATGTCCACGACCCATGACAACAGCCATGGTAAACATAAACAAAAGCCACACTCTCATCATTTCCTGAAAAATTATAAGATATACAAATACAATTTTTATTACAGATACACATTACATAAAAATAAACATTTAGATAGGAATAAACATTTCTATTTAAACTAGAAATCCAAATAAAGTTCATACTACAAACACATATTACAAATACACATTACATAAGAACTATTCTAATCAGAATCTTCCTCATATCCTTCAGTGTCTTCTTCGGTATCATAATCAGAATCGATTTCATCGTAATCAGTCTCGCAATCAGAAACATCATTGACTCTACCAGTTGGCGGAGGAACTTCAGATGCACTTTCTACATCAACAACGACTCTAGGAATGTTTTGAAAGTACATGCTGAAATCGATAAAAAGTGGAGCATCGGATGAAGAGATATTTTGAAGTGCATCAACATCGTCTACATTTTCATGTGAGACATTGTCAACATTTTAAACAAGGTCATCGTTCGATGGTAGATCCCAAATACTTCGATGATTAAGATGCTCGACAACACACTGATGGTTATTGTTTGGCTCTCTGATGTAGAACACTTGTTTGGCTTGTGACGCATATATGAGTTGATCATCTTTGTATGCTTCACGTCGTGTGTCGATACTAGTGAAACTATCACTAGAAATAACTCCTGTTCGAGTATCAAACCACTTGCAACGAAATAGTACAGTTGAATAATCATGTGTATACCTCAACTCTATGATCTATTCTAATTGGCCATAATATTTCTCGCCTTTCTCACCCACCGCTAAAACCCCAGAGTTTTGTGTTGTACGTTGTGTGTCACGACTAAGTACCATAAACCTAACACCATTGACTATGCATGCGGTGTAAGAATAGGCATTCATTTGCGGGCCCATTGCAAGAGCCGGCAACTCTTTGTGGAATTTTGGAGATTTTTCTATTTTCATTTGATGAACCTAATGTCAAAAAACGCTGGAGGATAAATCAATTCTAACTTGCACAAGATTGCAATAATGTCTACTTTTGCTTTCCTCATATCCTCCACCTTCAATGTTCTGGAACAAAGTTGCTTGAAAAACGTACAAAGATCTACAATAGGTGTATAAGTATCTTTGTCTAACAACCCTCTTACTCCAATCGGTATCAAACGTTGCATAAGAATGTGGTGGTCATGTGATTTCAACCCAATAATGTTAGTATTGGTATCACTCACTTTCTTACTGATGTTAGAACCAAACCCATCCGACAGTTTAACCTCTTTTATAAATTGACAAAAGAGTTGTCGACTAGATTTCGTGAAAGAGTATCTTGCCTGGGGTCTATGAAACCTGTCACCATTTTTTGCAACCATTCATTTCTCCGAATGTTTAGAATTCTCAAGTCCTCTCGTGCATTTGATGTGTCTTTGCTTTTATCGTTCATTAGGAGAGTACCTAACAAACTCTCGTCCATATTTTTCTGGACATGCATGACATCTATGTTGTGTTTCAATTGTAGAGAAGACCAATACTCGAGTTCGAAGAAAATGCTTCGTTTCGACCAGTTCAACTCGTAATCTTGCCGCTTTGTGTAACACCCAAAGTCTTGAAAGTCCATAAAGTAAAGGAAACCCTAGATTTAAGGGGGACTCGGCGAGTCTAAGGAGGAACTCGGCGAGTTCGAGCGGGATCCGAGTCGAGGAGTAAGTGACCGACTCGGCGAGTCGGCCAAGGTGACTCGGCGAGTCTGGTCTGTGCGAGGAAAACCCTAAATCCGGGGCTTGGAGCCTATTTAATCGCCTCATTCTTCTTCCTAGGGCTCCTTTGCTGTCTCTCACACCCAGAACGCCGCACCCTAAGCCTCCATTATGTTCATTCAAGCTTTTAGCCATTTTTGGGTGGTTTTAAAGAAGAAGAAGAAGGGGGAATCTTTGAAGCATCAAGGAGTGGCCTTGGATCCGAAGTTTGGGGATCATTTCAGAGCATTTGAAGGTATTAAGTCGTTTCTCTCCTCCAGATTTTCCTTGGTTATGAGTTTTGGGGCTTTTAGGCCATGTTTAAGATCAATCTCGAGCTTGAGGTCCAGATCTGAGGTTGCTACCTCAGATCCATGCTTGTTTTGGTTGAGAATCCCGTAAAGTATCCGTCATTGAGTGGATTATGGAGCCTCTTGGTCTTAAACCCTAGTTTTTGGTGCTTTTTGCCTTGATCTCCTTCTCTACACGCAAAGTTTGCAACTTTACGTGAGGAGTAGGCTTGGGAAAAGAAGATCTACGATTTGGAGTCCCTCATGACTCGGAAGTCCTCTGCATGTTGTGGAACCGAATGGACTCGGCGAGTAGCTTGAACATGAGGAAGAACTCGACGAGTGGGATGAACAGCTCGTCGAGTCGCATGAAGATGGGCATGAACTCGGCGAGTTGGATGAACAACTCGGCGAGTTGGTTGGAGATTGCCTTGTGCTCGGCGAGTCTGTTATTGGAATCGACGAGTCAAGTCGCGTGGTCCCAAACCCTTCGAGTTAAGTCTCGAGTCGGCAATTCGAGCCAGTACTCAGTGAGTTGATCAGGTCAGGATTCGGGAATCAGTAGACTCGGCGAGTCAAGTCGCGATTAGAAGGACTTTGAGCATAAGAACTCGGCGAGTCAGTAGGTGGACTCGGCGAGTAGGGTTGACCTGGAAGGTTGACTTTGACCAGGACTTTGACTTGGTTAGCTGTCGGGGGTCAGTTACACTAAGTATTGCATTGTTATTAATAGCTCGGGGAGCCAGTAGAGCAGGAGTTCAGTGAGTGGTCGGGCAGCAACTAGTAGAATCATTAGCAAGTTCAGCCAGTGCAGGTGAGTTTCCCTTTGTATGAATGGGTCTACGGCCACAATGCCGGCCCATGTAGTTATGAGTAGAAGACCTGGGGGTTAGCCCTAGGCACAGTATGCTAGTATGATATTCGGACGAGGTCCAATGATAAAGGGCGGGTGCCCAAGGAATGGTTTATGCGATAGTTTATACTTGTTGTCTGTGTGATACTTGTATGTGCCTGGTAGGGAGGTGAGGGTGGGCGAGGTCCCGTATCTTACCAATAGCAAAGTGTGGATGGTGTTCCACATCTCAGTAGCAGCAGTCCAGGGGCGAGGCCCAAGTTAGGAAAGGAGTGAGGATGGGCTGGGCCCGTATCTCACTATTAGCAGGAGTATGGACGAGGTTCCATGACTCATCAGTAGCAGGACACGGGCGACGCCCAGAGATAGGCGAGGCCTTAGAGCAAGAGCTGTTAGTATATGTTTAGCTTATGTGATGTTATGTGATATGTTTATGTGCTATTATATGTTAGTGGGAGAGATTCTGTGACAGGCGAGGCCTAAGTGAAACGGATCTGTATCTGAGCGGGGCTCGAAGCCAGGCGGGGCCTAGAGCGGCAGGGCCGTTGTATCGGGCGAGGCCCGAGGTAGGGGGCAAGGCCCAGGATAGCGGGCGTGGCCCAGTATGTGCAGTATGTGGTTTTGCATGGTATGTGGTAAGGTGGGGAACTCACTAAGCTTCGTGCTTACGGTTTTCAGTTTTGTTTTCAGGTACTTCCGGTAGCGGAGGGAGGAGCTCAGGGTGATCGCATGGCACACACCATAGATTTGTCAGCCTGGGAATGTTTACTCTGATAATAAACATGTGTTTTGAAAACTTATACTCAGATTATGTTTTGGAATGATGTCTTTGCTTAAAGTAATGTTTTATTAAAAAGAAATTTTTGGTCTTAAATTTTGGGATGTTACAAGTTGGTATCAGAGCCTTGGTTTGAGGGATTCAGACATGCTCTCGGGTGTGTCTGAACTCAAACTGAGGAATTGGTATAAAAGTTTTCAAAATGGAAAGATAGTTTTGTAAAAAGAGAGTTTTGAGAAAGAAAACAGTTTTAGAAAAGCAAAAAGAATTCAGAAAGAGAAGAACTTTGAAAAGAGAAAAGAGGTGTGGTGCATGCAATCAACCGAGCTCAAGTAAGTACCCCAAAATACCCATACAAGTTTATGTTATGATTATCAGTTGATAGAACAGCATGCTAGAATACGACTAAGGATCTAGGGATGATGCCTTATGTGGCTGTTATTTGTGCTTTTGAGTTGTATAGTAGTGCTGAGTAGACAGTAGTAGGATAGCCTGTTTAGGTTATGCTTGAGTTGTGAGTTTGTGTTGCATGCTAGTTCAGATTCTTGCTATGTGAATATGATTGCTTGAGTATGTTATGGTTAGATTTTTCCCTTGTTCGAATGCTGCTTGCTTTGTGCATTGTGGGATTCTGCGTGATGGGAGTTAGCCATTAGGTGGATACGACGCGTCACATGCGATCAGGGTTGAATAATCTCAGAGTGTTGGATTTGGTCCTATTGCGCAGCTCTTGTTTGAGTGGACGAGTCTTTTACTTGAAGGATTATCTGAGCCTCGTCGCATGTGATGGTATCCAGGTGATGGCTAATTGGCATCACAAGGAGACCTTCAGCAGCTGAGGACTGGTTTGAGTTGAGTCAGAGGTTTCCCTAGGGTAAGCCTAGGATGAGATAGTGTTGGGAGCAGTATTAGTGGATAAGGGACCTGGTGGAGTCAAAGCAATTCCTGAGGAAAGTACGGATAGATGTGGAAGGTAGTATGGGCCCGTACTACTGAAAGTAGAGGATCCGTACTCGATTCGGGAAAGGCCGAGACAAGACCGGGAACCTGGTAGGGCATGTTTGGTCTCGCATCAGTGATGAGTATTCTGATAGTGGTTGTGGTATATTTTCAGCATGGTGACATTGCAAGAGAGACCAGCGGGCGGATCAGGCGCCGGAGAGGGATCAGGCTCGGGTTCAGGGACCGAGCAGCTTGAGGAGCGGATAAGAGAGTTGATATCAGCTGAGGCTACGCGCAGTATTCTAGCTCAGACTCCTGTGATCTTTGGCACGGTCAAGGAGGATATACTGGAGATTTTGGATGAGAGGCTGGGAGCCTTCCATGCTGAGATGATGGCATTGATAGGAGCGCGTACCTTGACATTTCGAGAGTTCAGAGCCTGCGGGGCACCAGATTATCATGGGGATAGGGACCCTATTGCTAGCAGCAGATGGTTGGCTGATGTAGCCAACGCTTTTCGTTCAAGCAAGTGTCCCGAGGGGGACAAGGTCAAACTTGCTTCCTGTCTTCTGAAGGACAGAGCGAGGGATTGGTGGGAGGAGATTGGTCATGCTTTGGGGGATGATGCTGCGTTGGACGCGATGACTTGGAGCGATTTCTCGGCCAGGTCCAGGGTGGAGTTTTCGCCAATGATTGAGGTGCAGCAGCTGGCACGAGAGTTTCAGGATTTGACGCAGACTACTGAGACTGTGGAGGAGATCACCGCCAAGTTCAGGGAGAGGGCTCTTCTTGTACCGCAGTATGTCGCGGATGAGGAAATGAAGAAGGCTCGGTACCATGAGATGTTGAGGGATGACATCAGGGAGTTCGTGAGCAGATCCAGCTGTAAGACGCTGGAAGATATGATTTCTCGGGCTAGAGAAAGGGAAATTGATTTGGAGCAAATCCGGAAGAGGAAGCCAGATGAGGTTCAGGTAGCTGCGGGTTCGGGCAAAAGGCCCAAGGGATCAGATTCGAGATCGAGGGATCATCAGGGCCGCAGTCGGTGCGGAAAGTGTGGCAGGGCGCACGGGGGCGCGTGCAGGAGTGGTAGCGGTGGTGAGTCTGGCTGTTTCAAGTGCGGTCGGACTGGTCATTTCAGCAGGGATTGTATTGTTACCGCCGCGCAGGGAGCAAACTTGATATGTTTTCATTGCAACCAGCGGGGCCACAAGAAGGCCCAGTGCCCCAGTTTGTCTTCGGCAGGACCGGTGATGGCACCCGCCCCTGCAACCTTGAGGATCATGGATGGCCGTCAGGGCCGGGTAGAGGCACCTGCAGCAGGGAGCAGGGATTTTCAGATGACGACCTTGGAGACGCGAGCATCGCCGGACGTTGTAGGTATGCATTTTTCAATTTCAGTTCTTTTATTTATGCATGATTATATTGTTATGGTTCCGCATCATTTTGGTATGAGTATTTTGTTTTGAGTGGTTGATTGTGATCGAGTTATATGCCATCTGCATACCTTGGATATTTGTATGGTAGTAGGGGATGTGCTCTGTTGAAGAAGGTTTCAAAGGAAGCAGTAGATGTAGCATGCATGGAAGGGTTTTGGTGCGTCTTGTTAGTTCGGAGTGGTTCAGTGATAGAGATGGATTGGTGAAATCCCTACCCATGGCTGGCTTGGATTCCTCAGTAGATGGGTTATGGAATGGTAGCAAAGATCGAGGTCCCTTTTGAGTTCTGAGCAGCAAGGGGTAAGCAGGATCGAAGTGGGGGAGAATCCTTCGAGCAAGCCAGGGGAGGAGCACGCAGACCCAGATTGAGTGTGTGACCTCCGTGATGGAGAAGAAGTAGTTCAGCGTTTGAGGGTTCGAGGATTCAGGGTTGGGAGTCAGGGGACTCCCCACCAGCTAAGGCGTGCGTTGGTAAAGGTTAATGCGTGCTTGGTAATTCAGGTTGTGGATCGCCCGTAGGACTCGAGGGAGTCAGAATGAGGATCTTGAGAGCTAAAGGCACATGGGTGCCTTCGTATTAGCAGTCAGTGGTGGAAGTGTCGTAAGACTACGGGGCAGCCGTATCATTCACTAGCGGTCTGCAATGGATGGTGACGTAAGGCTATGGGTAAGCCGTAGCATTCCTTAGTAGATTCGTCAGCGGAGTTGGGGCGAGACCCTTATCTCCTAGTGATCTGGTAGGGATCAGGAATGGGTAGTGGATGAGATTGATAGGGAGCTTGCCTGTATAGCCCTAGAAAGGTGAGACCTTGGGAGAGGCCGCTCCAGGATTCAGTCGGGTGAGACCCGTGGGCGAGGCCCGTATGAGATTAGCAGTGTAGGTGAGACCTGGGAGCAGGGTTGCTCAGTAGTATGGTTGGGTGAGACCCGTGGGTGAGGCCCGTGAGTTTAGCAGCACAGGTGGGACCTGGTGGGGACCTTAGTGTCAAGTTAGGGGATCGGGGATCCCAGGTTGTAGTGCCTGATTGGCAGAATAGATTGAGCAGTTATAGGTGGTCGAGGTTTCTTTGGAAGTCGCTAAGAGCGACCAGTGATGGTGTTGGGACTAGCTACCGGTGGGAGCCGGTAATCCATATATTAATAGGTTGGTAGGGACTAGAGTGGTCTCAGTTCATCCGGAAGGCAGATGAGGAATGGCAGGAATATCCAGTCAGTAGTAGTGCGGGAAGGCGGGCTATGGTGGAATTCAGTTAGTTGAGTCGAGGGGTGCTCGACACCAAGTTATGACAAGATAGGAGCGTCAGTGGTTACTGGCGGTAATGACCCGTACTGGATTTAGCGGGAATAAGGGATTGGTGAAGATAGGATCTTCGCAGTGACTGAGGAGATAGTTGTTTTTGGAGCATCGCCTTGGGAAGGCAAGGGAATTACGTGAGGAAAGAAGGGGTGAACCCCTATAGGTTTAGTTGCGGTACTCGGAAAGTACCAGAAGGATTGTCGGTTGAGTAAGTTGTGCTTCGAGAAGGTTCGGGGTCAGGGTAGACCCAGGATTATTATTTGCAAGGATTAATGTTAGTCGGAACGACCTAGCTAAAGGCCATCGAAGGTGGGCAGCGGGTGTTGGAATAATTGGTGGGATATTGAAAGCAGACCGCAGGCGGTGGGCCATAGCAAACTTCGAGGACGAAGTTTAGTTTAAGTGGGGGAGAGTTGTAACACCCAAAGTCTTGAAAGTCCAGAAAGTAAAGGAAACCCTAGATTTAAGGGGGACTCGACGAGTCTAAGGAGGAACTCGGCGAGTCCGAGCGGGATCCGAGTCGAGGAGTAAGTGACCGACTCGGCGAGTCGGCCAAGATGACTCAGCGAGTCTGGTCTGTGCGAGGAAAACCCTAAATCCGAGGCTTGGAGCCTATTTAATCGCCTCATTCTTCTTCCTAGGGCTCCTTTGCTGTCTCTCACACCCAGAACGCCGCACCCTAAGCTTCCATTGTGTTCATTCAAGCTTTTAGCCATTTTTAGGTGGTTTTAAGGAAGAAGAAGAAGGGGGAATCTTTGAAGCATCAAGGAGTGGCCTTGGATCCGAAGTTTGGGGATCATTTCAGAGCATTTGAAGGTATTAAGTCGTTTCTCTCCTCCAGATTTTCCTTGGTTATGATTTTTGGGGCTTTTAGGCCATGTTTAAGATCAATCTCAAGCTTGAGGTCCAGATCTGAGGTTGCTACCTCAGATCCATGCTTGTTTTGGTTGAGAATCCCGTAAAGTATCAGTCATTGAGTGGATTATGGAGCCTCTTGGTCTTAAACCCTAGTTTTTGGTGCTTTTTGCCTTGATCTCCCTCTCTACACGTAAAGTTTGCAACTTTACGTGAGGAGTAGGCTTGGGAAGAGTAGATCTATGATTTGGAGTCCCTGCATGACTCGAAAGTCCTCTGCATGTTGTGGAACCGAATGGACTCGGCGAGTAGCTTGAAGATGAGGAAGAACTCGACGAGTGGGATGAACAGCTCGTCGAGTGGGATGAAGATGGGCATGAACTCGGCGAGTTGGATGAACAACTCGGCGAGTTGGTTGGAGATTGCCTTGTGCTCGGCGAGTGTGTTATTGGACTCGACGAGTCAGGTCGCGTGGTCCCAAACCCTTCGAGTTAAGTCTCGAGTCGGCGAGTCGAGCCAGGACTCAGTGAGTTGATCAGGTCAGGATTCGGGAATCAGTAGACTCGGCGAGTCAAGTCGCGATTAGAAGGACTTTGAGCATAAGAACTCGGCGAGTCAGTAGGTGGACTCGGCGAGTAGGGTTGACCTGGAAGGTTGACTTTGACCAGGACTTTGACTTGGTTAGCTGTCGGGGGTCAGTTAGACTAAGTATTGCATTGTTATTGATAGCTCGGGGAGCCAGTAGAGCAGGAGTTCAATGAGTGGTCGGGCAGCAGCTAGTGGAATCATTAGCAAGTTCAGCCAGTGCAGGTGAGTTTCCTTTTGTATGAATGTGTCTACGGCCACAATGCCGGCCCATGTAATTATGAGTAGAAGACCCGCGGGTTAGCCCTAGGCACAGTATGCTCGTATTATATTCGGACGAGGTCCAATGATAGAGGGCGGGTGCCCAAGGAATGGTTTATGCGATAGTTTATACTTGTTGTCTGTGTGATACTTGTATGTGCCTGGTAGGGAGGTGAGGGTGGGCGAGGTCCCGTATCTCACCAATAGCAGAGTGTGGATGGTGTTCCACATCTCAGTAGCAGCAGTCCAGGGGCGAGGCCCAAGTTAGGAAAGGAATGAGGATGGGTTGGGCCCGTATCTCACTATAAGCAGGAGTATGGACGAGGTTCCATGACTCATCAGTAGCAGGACACGGGCGGGGCCCAGAGATAGGCGAGGCCTTAGAGCAAGAGTTGTTAGTATATGTTTAGCTTATGTGATGTTATGTGATATGTTTATGTGCTATTATATGCTAGTGGGCGAGGCCCTGTGACAGGCGAGGCCTAAGTGAAACATATCTGTATCCGAGCGGGGCTCGAAGCCAGGCGGGGCCTAGAGCGGCGGGGCCGTTGTATCGGGCGAGGCCCGAGGTAGGGGGCGAGGCCCAGGATAGCGGGCGTGGCCCAGTATGTGCAGTATGTGGTTTTGCATGGTATGTGGTAAGGTGGGGAACTCACTAAGCTTCGTGCTTACGGTTTTCAGTTTTGTTTTCAGGTACTTCCGGTAGCGGAGGGAGGAGCTCGGGGTGATCGCATGGCACACACCATAGATTTGTCAGCCTGGGAATGTTTACTCTGATAATAAACATGTGTTTTGAAAACTTATACTCAGATTATGTTTTGGAATGATGTCTTTGCTTAAAGTAATGTTTTACTAAAAAGAAATTTTTGGTCTTAAATTTTGGGATGTTACAAGTTGGTGTCAGAGCCTTGGTTTGAGGGATTCAGACATGCTCTTGGGTGTGTCTGAACTTAAACTGAGGAATTGGTATAAAAGTTTTCAAAATGGAAAGATAGTTTTGTAAAAAGAGAGTTTTGAGAAAGAAAACAGTTTTAGAAAAGCAAAAAGAATTCAGAAAGAGAAGAACTTTGAAAAGAGAAAAGAGGTGTGGTGCATGCAATCAACCGAGCTCAATTAAGTACCCCAAAATACCCATACAAGTTTATGTTATGATTATCAGTTGATAGAACAACATGCTAGAATAGGACTAAGGATCTAGGGATGATGCCTTATGTGGCTGTTATTTGTGCTTTTGAGCTGTATAGTAGTGCTGAGTAGACAGTAGTAGGATAGCCTGTTTAGGTTATGCCTGAGTTGTGAGTTTTTGTTGCACGCTAGTTCAGATTCTTGCTATGTGAATATGATTGCTTGAGTATGTTATGGTTAGATTTTTCCCTTGTTCGAATGCTGCTTGCTTTGTGCATTGTGGGATTCTGCGTGATGGGAGTTAGCCATTAGGTGGATACGACGCGTCACATGCGATCAGGGTTGAATAATCTCAGAGTGCTGGATTTGGTCCTATTGCGCAGCTCTTGTTTGAGTCCAACCGTTGTAGGGACGAGTCTTTTACTTGAAGGATTATCTGAGCCTCGTCGCATGTGATGGTATCCAGGTGATGGCTAATTGGCATCACAAGGAGACCTTCAGCAGCTGAGGACTGGTTTGAGTTGAGTCAGAGGTTTCCCTAGGGTAAGCCTAGGATGAGATAGTGTTGGGAGCAGTATTAGTGGATAAGGGACCTAGTGGAGTCAAAGCAATTCCTGAGGAAAGTACGGATATATGTGGAAGGTAGTATGGGCCTGTACTACTGAAAGTAGAGGATCCGTACTCGATTCGGGAAAGGCCGAGACAAGACCGGGAACCTGGTAGGGAATGTTTGGTCTCGCATCAGTGATGAGTATTCTGATAGTGGTTGTGGTATATTTTCAGCATGGTGACATTGCAAGAGAGACCAGCGGAAGGATCAGGCGCCGGAGAGGGATCAGGCTCGGGTTCAGGGACCGAGCAGCTCGAGGAGCGGATGAGAGAGTTGATATCAGCTGAGGTTACGCGCAATATTCTAGCTCAGACTCCTGTGATCTTTGGCACGGTCAAGGAGGGTATACTGAAGATTTTGGATGAGAGGCTGGGAGCCTTTCGTGCTGAGATGATGGCATTGATGGGAGCGCGTACCTTGACATTTCGAGAGTTCAGAGCCTGCGGGGCACCAGATTATCATGGGGCTAGGGACCCCATTGCTAGCAGCAGATGGTTGGCTGATGTAGCCAACGCTTTTCGTTCAAGCAAGTGTCCCGAGGGGGACAAGGTCAGACTCGCTTCCTGTCTTCTGAAGGACAGAGCGAGGGATTGGTGGGAGGAGATTGGTCATGCTTTGGGGGATGATGCCGCGTTGGACGCGATGACTTGGAGCGATTTCTCGGCCAGGTCCAGGGCGGAGTTTTCGCCAATGATTGAGGTGCAGCAGCTGGCACGAGAGTTTCAGGAGTTGACGCAGACTACTGAGACTGTGGCGGAGATCACCGCCAAGTTCAGGGAGAGGGCTCTTCTTGTACCATAGTATGTCGCGGATGAGGAAATGAAGAAGGCTCGGTACCATGAGATGTTGAGGGATGACATCAGGGAGTTCGTGAGCAGATCCAGCTGTAAGACGCTGGAAGATATGATTGCTCGGGCTAGAGAAAGGGAAATTGATTTGGAGCAAATCCGGAAGAGGAAGCCGGATGAGGTTCAGGTAGCTGCGGGTTCGGGCAAAAGGCCCAAGGGATCAGATTCGAGATCGAGGGATCATCAGGGCCGCAGTCGGTGCGGAAAGTGTGGCAGGGCGCAGGGGGGCGCGTGTAGGAGTGGTAGCGGTGGTGAGTCTGGCTGCTTCAAGTGCGGTCAGACTGGTCATTTCAGCAGGGATTGTACTGTTACCGCCGCGCAGGGAGCAAACTTGATATGTTTTCATTGCAACCAGCGGGGCCACAAGAAGGCCCAGTGCCCCATTTTGTCTTCGGCCGGACGGGTGATGGCACCCGCCCCTGCAACCTTGAGAATCATAGATGGCCGTCAGGGCGGGGTAGAGGCACCTGCAGCAAGGAGCAGGGCTTTTCAGATGACGACCTTGGAGACGCGAGCATCGCCGGACATTGTAGGTATGCAATTTCCATTTTCAGTTCTTTTATTTGTGCATGATTATATTGTTATGGTTCCGCATCATTTTGGTATGAGTATTTTGTTTTGAGTGGTTGATTGTGATCGAGTTATATGCCATCTGCATACCTTGGATATTTGTATGGTAGTAGGGGATGTGCTCTGTTGAAGAAGGTTTCAAAGGAAGCAGTAGATGTAGCATGCGTGGAAGGGTTTTGGTGCGTCTTGTTAGTTCGGAGTGGTTCAGTGATAGAGATGGATTGGTGAAATCCCTAGCCATGGCTGGCTTGGATTCCTCAGTAGATGGCTTATGGAATGGTAGCAAAGATCGAGGTCCCTTTTGAGTTCTGAGCAGCAAGGGTAAGCAGGATCGAAGTGGGGGAGAATCCTTCGAGCAAGCCAGGGGAGGAGCACGCAGACCCAGATTGAGTGTGTGACCTCCGTGATGGAGAAGAAGTAGTTCAGCGTTTGAGGGTTCGAGGATTCAGGGTTGGGAGTCTGGGGACTCCCCACCAGATAAGGCGTGCGTTGGTAAAGGTTAATGTGTGCTTGGGAATTCAGGTTGTGGATCGCCCGTAGGACTCGAGGGAGTTAGAATGAGGATCTTGAGAGCTAAAGGCACATGGGTGCCTTCGTATTAGCAGTCAGTGGTGGAAGTGTCGTAAGACTACGGGGTAGCCGTAACATTCACTAGCGGTCAGCAATGGATGGTGACGTAAGGCTATGGGTAAGCCGTAGCATTCCTTAGTAGATTCGTCAGCGGAGTTAGGGCGAGACCCTTATCTCCTAGTGATCTGGTAGGGATCAGGAATGGGTAGTGGATGAGATTGATAGGGAGCTTGCCTGTATAGCCCTAGAAAGGTGAGACCTTGGGAGAGGTCGCTCCAGGATTCAGTCGGGTGAGACCCGTGGGCGAGGCCCGTATGAGATTAGCAGTGTAGGTGAGACCTGGGAGCAGGGTTGCTCAGTAGTATGGTTGGGTGAGACACGTGGGTGAGGCCCGTGAGTTTAGCAGCACAGGTGGGACCTGGTGGGGACCTTAGTGTCAAGTTAGGGGATCGGGGATCCCAGGTTGTAGTGCCTGATTGGCAGAATAGATTGAGCAGTTATAGGTGGTCGAGGTTTCTTTGGAAGTCGCTAAGAGCGACCAGTGATGGTGTTGGGACTAGCTACCGGTGGGAGCCGGTAATCCATATATTAATAGGTTGGTAGGGACTAGAGTGGTCTCAGTTCATCCGGAAGGCAGATGAGGAATGGCAGGAATATCCAGTCAGTAGTAGTGCGGGAAGGCGGGCTATGGTGGAATTCAGTTAGTTGAGTCGAGGGGTGCTCGACACCAAGTTATGACAAGATAGGAGCGTCAGTGGTTACTGGCGGTAGTGACCCGTACTGGATTTAGCGGGAATAAGGGATTGGTGAAGATAGGATCTTCGCAGTGACTGAGGAGATAGTTGTTTTTGGAGCGTCGCCTTGGGAAGGCAAGGGAATTACGTGAGGAAAGAAGGGGTGAACCCCTATAGGTTTAGTTGCGGTACTCGGAAAGTACCAGAAGGATTGTCGGTTGAGTAAGTTGTGCTTCGAGAAGGTTCGGGGTCAGGGTAGACCCAGGATTATTATCTGCAAGGATTAATGTTAGTCGGAACGACCTAGCTAAAGGCCATCGAAGGTGGGCAACGGGTGTTGGAATAATTGGTGGGATATTGAAAGCAGACCGCAGGCGGTGGGCCATAGCAAACTTCGAGGACAAAGTTTAGTTTAAGTGGGGGAGAGTTGTAACACCCAAAGTCTTGAAAGTCCAAAAAGTAAAGGAAACCCTAGATTTAAGGGGGACTCGACGAGTCTAAGGAGGAACTCGGCAAGTCCGAGCGGGATCCGAGTCGAGGAGTAAGTGACCGACTCGGCGAGTCGGCCAAGGTGACTCAGCGAGTCTGGTCTGTGCGAGGAAAACCCTAAATCCGGGGCTTGGAGCCTATTTAATCACCTCATTCTTCTTCCTAGGGCTCCTTTGTTGTCTCTCACACCCAGAACGCCGCACCCTAAGCCTCTATTGTTTCATTCAAGCTTTTAGCCATTTTTAGGTGGTTTTAAGGAAGAAGAAGAAGGGGGAATCTTTGAAGCATCAAGGAGTGGCCTTGGATCCGAAGTTTGGGGATCATTTCAGAGCATTTGAAGGTATTAAGTCGTTTCTCTCCTCCAGATTTTCCTTGGTTATGATTTTTGGGGCTTTTAGGCCATGTTTAAGATCAATCTCGAGCTTGTGGTCCAGATCTGAGGTTGCTACCTCAGATCCATGCTTGTTTTGGTTGAGAATCCCGTAAAGTATCAGTCATTGAGTGGATTATGGAGCCTCTTGGTCTTAAACCCTAGTTTTTGGTGCTTTTTGCCTTGATCTCCCTCTCTACACGTAAAGTTTGCAACTTTACGTGAGGAGTAGGCTTGGGAAGAGTAAATCTACGATTTGGAGTCCCTGCATGACTCGGAAGTCCTCTGCATGCTGTGGAACCGAATGGACTCGGCGAGTAGCTTGAAGATGAGGAAGAACTCGACGAGTGGGATGAACAGCTCGTCGAGTGGGATGAAGATGGGCATGAACTCGGCGAGTTGGATGAACAACTCGGCGAGTTGGTTGGAGATTGCCTTGTGCTCGGCGAGTCTGTTATTGGACTCGACGAGTCAGGTCGCGTGGTCCCAAACCCTTCGAGTTAAGTCTCGAGTCGGCGAGTCGAGCCAGGACTCAGTGAGTTGATCAGGTCAGGATTCGGGAATCAGTAGACTCGGCGAGTCAAGTCGCGATTAGAAGGACTTTGAGCATAAGAACTCGGCGAGTCAGTAGGTGGACTCGGCGAGTAGGGTTGACCTGGAAGGTTGACTTTGACCAGGACTTTGACTTGGTTAGCTGTCGGGGGTTAGTTAGACTAAGTATTGCATTGTTATTGATAGCTCGGGGAGCCAATAGAGCAGGAGTTCAGTGAGTGGTCGGGCATCAGCTAGTGGAATCATTAGCAAGTTCATCCAGTGCAGGTGAGTTTCCCTTTGTATGAATGGGTCTACGGCCACAATGTCGGCCCATGTAGTTATGAGTAGAAGACCTGGGGGTTAGCCCTAGGCACAGTATGCTAGTATGATATTCGGACGAGGTCCAATGATAAAGGGCGGGTGCCCAAGGAATGGTTTATGCGATAGTTTATACTTGTTGTCTGTGTGATACTTGTATGTGCCTGGTAGGGAGGTGAGGGTGGGCGAGGTCCCGTATCTTACCAATAGCAAAGTGTGGATGGTGTTCCACATCTCAGTAACAGCAGTCCAGGGGCGAGGCCCAAGTTAGGAAAGGAGTGAGGATGGGCTGGGCCCGTATCTCACTATCAGCAGGAGTATGGACGAGGTTCCATGACTCATCAGTAGCAGGACACGGGCGAGGCCCAGAGATAGGCGAGGCCTTAGAGCAAGAGCTGTTAGTATATGTTTAGCTTATGTGATGTTATGTGATATGTTTATGTGCTAGTATATGTTAGTGGGCGAGGCCCTGTGACAGGCGAGGCCTAAGTGAAACAGATCTGTATCTGAGCGGGGCTTTTAGCCAGGCGGGGCCTAGAGCGGCGGGGCCGTTGTATCGGGCGAGTCCCGAGGTAGGGGCGAGGCCCAGGATAGCGGGCGTGGCCCAGTATGTGCAGTATGTGGTTTTGCATGGTATGTGGTAAGGTGGGGAACTCACTAAGCTTCGTGCTTACGGTTTTCAGTTTTGTTTTCAGGTACTTCCGGTAGCGGAGGGAGGAGCTCGGGGTGATCGCATGGCACACACCATAGATTTGTCAGCCTAGGAATGTTTACTCTGATAATAAACATGTGTTTTGAAAACTTATACTCAGATTATGTTTTGGAATGATGTCTTTGCTTAAAGTAATGTTTTATTAAAAAGAAATTTTTGGTCTTAAATTTTGGGATGTTACCTTTGGCTCCCCGCATCCATGCTCAGGATGTTTACCTGGTTTACGAGTTAGTAGACGACCTAGTTGCTCTTGTATGTCATCATTACTAAAGTGTCTCGGAGCGGGTCTTGTCTCTTCCATCCCGTTAAAGTCCAAGCTCTTTCTTAACAGATCATTAGCATCTAGGAAACGACGATGACCGATATATACGACTTTGTTTGTTTCACGGTACGAAGGAGTGTCTTCATTGCAAGTAGAACATGCTCTATACCCTTGCCCACTCCAACCTGATAGACTACTACAAGCTGGCCAATCGTTTATTGTCCACAACAACATAGCTCTCATCGTGAAGAATGTGTTTGTCGCCGCATCTTTAATACGTACGCCTGAGTTCCATAAATGTTTAAGCTCTTCCACCAACGGTCTAAGGAAAACATCCATATCCTTACCTAGAGCTTCGGGCCTGGAATCAACAAAATCAACATGAATGATGACTCTTTCATACAAAGCTAGGGTGGCAGATTGTATGTGGTGAGTATGACCGGCCATGTGCTATGTGGATTACACATGTTTCCAAATGGATTGAAACCGTCAGCTGAAAGACCTAGGCGTACGTTATGGGGTTCACTCGAGAAGTGAGGTACTTTCTTACCCTTGGTGTTTTTATCGATCCATCAGCTCTCTTTACAAATGGGACAAACTTGCAATGAATCGTGTTCTTTCCAAAAGAGACCACAATCGTTTTTGCACACCTGTATTGACTCATACCCCAGGCCAATAGACTTTAGTTTCTTTTTGGCTAGATAATGTGAAAGGGGAACCTTGTTGCCTTTGGGAAATGCTAATTTCAAGAGCTCAAGGAGTTGATCAAATGAACTATCAGTCCATTTGTTGTTCACCTTGATATGCAATGACTTTGCTAGAAACTCAAGGGAAGAAAACATGCAACCAGTATACAATTGAGTTTCCATTTCTTCCAACAACTGTGCAAAATCATCATCCACACCGCTACCCCTTGTATTCGAGGTTCCTTCATCGAGGTTGGTATCATTTTCTCTCGACTCCCACATCACATCGTCGATTAAATCGGCCATTTCGTTACTTGGCAAGACGACTGGAGGAATAAAAGATTCACCATGATAGATCCAAATTTTGTATGCCTTACTGAAACCATTTATAAATATATGGCGTTCAACTGCAGTCGGGTACTTGAAGTAATGGTTATCACATTTTTCACACGCATATCTAATTTTACCATTACTATCAAGGTGTGACGTGGACTTCTCGATAAAAGCTTTGAGTCCTACTTGGAACTCGGGATGGTTTCGATATGGATTCGTAGTCCAGCTTTTATCAATAGACATGATGTTGCTAAAACATAATTTTGGGTTTAGAGTTTAGTATACAGAATTAACATTGTTTTTTTCCAATCCACATTTTTTTACATCTAGAATAATACAAAAACTAAATAATAAAAAAATAAAAAAAAATAAATTAAAAATTTTTATTTATGCATTTTTTTAATTAATTTTAATTAAAATTACTTGTAAGTTTTTAAACAATTTTATAATAGACATTATGCTGTTGTGTTGTTCTTTTTTATCGTCGAGATTAAAATATAAATAAGTTTTTAAACAATTTTATAATTTTTTTGTGTTTTTTTTCCAATTATAACAATAATTTATTTATTTATTATTTTTTTTCAATTATAGCATCCTTTAACCTATTTTTATGGTAACCGATTATTATTGGTTATAGAAATATAATCTTATGAAATAATTTGAAGATTATAAGTTAACTATATAACTTATTGGTTAATTAATTTGGAGTTAGCTTGGGTAAAAACTAGAAACTTTCTAGTTTTTGTATATAAGTTTTTAAACAATTATATATATATATATATATATATATATATATATATATATATATATATATATATATATATATATATATATATATATATTTGTGTTTTTTTTTTCAATTATAACAATAATTAATTTTTATTTTCTTTTCAATTATAGCATCCTACTTATAAGAAAACCACATAATTTTACATAATACATAAGAACATGAAATTCATATACTTTTACATACATATTATGTTGTTGTGTTGTTCTTTTTTACTGTCGAGATTAAAATATATATAAGTTTTTAAACAATTTTATAAATTTTTTTTTGTGTTTTTTTCCAATTATAACAATATTTTTTTTTTCAATTATAGCATCCTTTAACCTATTTTTATGGTAACCGATTATTATTGGTTATAGAAATATAACCTTATAAATTAATTTGAAGATTATAAGTTAACTATATAACTTATTGGTTAATTAATTTGGAGTTAGCTTGGGTAAAAACTAGAAACTTTTTAGTTTTTGTATATAAGTTTTAAAACAATTTTATAATTTTTCTTTTTTCAAATTATAACAATATTTTTTTTCAATTATAGCATCTTACTTATACCAAAACCACATACTTTTACATAATACATAAGAGGATGAAATTCACATACTTTTACATACATATACCACATATACACCAAATACAAATACATACACATACACACAAAATAACATCCTACTTAAACCAAATACACATAATTTCACATGTAGATAATAACATCCTATTTATACCAAATACAAAAGTTTCACAATCATATACCACATTTACAACAAACATACATACATTCATATACACACAATAACATCCTACTTATAACAAATACATATAATTTTTACCAAATACTCATATACCACATATACATCAAATACACATACATTGGCATATATACAACAAATTCACATATATTCAAATTAAAAGTAAAATTAGCAAATGAACTTACCTTTGTTGAAGAAATGGAGTTACAAATTGATCCCAAAAGCTTTAACCACACCTAATCCAAAACAACACCACCAAAACAAATATATGAACAATTTATTACCATTCAATCACTAGATGAAGCTAAAAATCGAAATTAACATACAAATGAAAAGGAAATTACAAAATCAACTTACCTTTGTTGAAGAAATGGAGTTAGAAATTGGTCCCAAAACTTTAACCACACCTAGATTCTTACTAGGACACAATGTTGGAAGAAATTTGCTTGGAACAAACAAATAGAGGCTGAAAATTGGATGAAGCTGGAAATGGGGAAGGAAAGAAGAGCAGCAAACAGAAAGCAAATGGAGAAATGAGGGTTCGTCGTGCGTTTTTTTTTTATCTGCGAGAGGCAATAGCGGCGACACCTTTAGCGGCGACAGGTAGACCTTTACAGGCGACTTTTAGCAATAGCGGCGACAAACTAGAGGGAAGGGTACCGCATGTTTTTTCGTTAACTATTAGCGGCGACTATTTTAACTCTTTAGCGGCGACAAATATGTCGCCGGTATTAGGTTAGATACGATAAGACACCCCACCCGTTGGATTAGATATCTCATCGAACGGTTCAGATGTAACAGAGGGGGAAAGTGCGGATATGGGTGCCAATCCTTTACCGGCGACACTATTACCGGCGACAAAGGGCTTTAGCGGCGACAATATCTAGAGTCGCCACTAAAGCCCCTTGTCGCCGGTAAAATATATATTTCTTGTAGTATAAGAGAATATGGTGGCAATGGTGGAGCATATTCAAAATCATTATCTTTAACATGAACACCATTATAACTCCCAACATTTTGGATTTTAGTGGATGATGATCTAGAGGTAGATGGTTGGATCCCTTGATTGGTGAAGTTTATCTTTAAACTACTTCATTGATTGTATTCCACACTTTTTAATTCGTTGGCATTCAATATTGTGGTCAATGCTTTCGCTATATCATGAACATCGGTAGTACCTTGAGGAGTTACCGGAGAAACAAATATTTTGACGAGGCAATTGATTTGGATTGTTGGTTTCTAGAGACAAAATGATTTTTTTTTCTTCGAAAACGTATGCTCTAGAGAAAATTTAATTACTTCAAGGTGTTTAGCAGTTAAGATGGTGAATTTTCCAATCTCATGGTTCATTGTTAATAATTTGACATCATTAAGTTCACTAAGTGTCTTCTTCACCTTTTGTATGCATCCATCACAGTTACAGAACCCGTTGATCACAATTGTCATTTCAGTGCTCGTCATTGATGCTTGCTGCAAATGTTTTAAATAAATGCAATTGAAAGATGGTGAATTGTTATGTCATAAAAAATATATATAGAGAAATCCTTCAAGATATAGTTATAACTTATACTAGTGCGTGCAAAACTCAACTTGCATGTATCTCGACTCGATCACAAGAATTTGATGTATGAAGTTTGAATTCTTCAATATATGACTGAGTTATTGTGAGAACGAATGAAATATAATGCATGGCTTATACATGCAATACACCAATATATATATATATATATATATATATATATATATATATATATATATATATATATATCGATTGAGTTATTGTGAGAGCTAAAAAAAGTATTTGAACTTACGAACTCATAGTCAATTTATAATTTTCAAAACCAAAAACATAAATCTTCTCCAAATTGTGCGTCTAAATCATATTAGGCCCAAAAAAACTGACATTTTTTCTTATTTTATTTATTTTCCAGTTTTGCATGTATGCACAATCAACAGTGAGATTGACTGCTGATGAGTACAATCAGCGATCATACAAAAAAAATATCGTTAAATCTCTTTTTGAGCTTAAATATGGTTTAGACGCATAATTTGAAAAAAAAATAATGAGCTGATTATGAGTTAGTAAATTCTCACAAATATATTGGTTCTTAGAAAAACCTCACTCTCTCTCTCTCTCTCTCTCTCTCTCTATATATATATATATATATATATATATATATATATATATATATATATATATATATATATATAATTGCATGCCATAGTGAGACGTGCAAAAGTTGCATTGGTGAACAATAAGAAATGAAGTCACTACTAGAAAAAAGGCCTTTTACAACGCTCATTGCGCGTCGTAAAACGCTCAGACGACGCGCAAATGCGTGTCAAGGAAGGCCCTGTCATAAAGAGAGACGACGCGCATTTACGACGCGCGGTTACGACACGCAATGCGTATCAAGGAAGGCCCTGTCATAAAGGAAGACGACACGCATTCGCGTGTCGTAACCTTACGACGCGCGTGTTAATGACACGCAATGCGTATCAAGAAAGCCCCTGTCAAGAAAGGCCATGTCATAAATGAAGATGACATACATTTTTGCGTATTGTAAATTTAAATGTTTAAAAAAAATTTATATATTTATTAATTTTTAAATTAAATTTTCATTTAATTTCTTATAATAGAAATAAAATACCATATACAAAAAATACAATCCATTGCATAGTATAAAATAAATTGCACAAATTATAATGTCATACAAAGAATCATTCAAATGTTAAACAAAAATAATACATTGCTAATATGTGTTATACATTCCTATAAAACTAACAAATAATCATACAACTCTGTTTCTTACTGGAAAGGAATGCCAAACATGATTAAAAATATCACTTAATCTTTGATTAATCACCTGCTTAAGTAGAATGATGTTGTTGAGAAGGTTACCTAGGAACAGAGAAAAACAAAACACCTCTCCCACAATCACAACATCATTTACAGAAAAAGGGTTGTCAATTACTTTCAGTAAGACTTTCATTCAATCACAAAAATATTAAGTAAAAGGGTGAAAAAAATAACTTACTTTTGATAAGTTGATCTCCCTTAGAGCAAACACAGCTAAACCATTGAACAAGACCCTCGGGCCTTCTTCTAATGTAAACACAATGCTCGTCTGCAAAATTGAGGCGATAAAATAAAATTTGAATATTGTTTGGGTAGTTTATATATGATTTGATAATTTGATTTAAAATACAATAAAATAAATTATCTTTTTTGTTACCTTATGGGGCTTGTCAATTCCTTGGATTATAGGTTCTCTTGCTAGTATTAGAAAACGAGTTATGTTATCTAAATCATCTTGAACATTCAATATAAAAATTGTAAGACAAAAGGAGAAATGTATATTTGAAAATACTATGAGATGTGATTTTTTTTAATGTTATCAATCCATAAATTAAGCGCAACAAATAGTTACCTATCTTTTTTAAAAACTTTTATGGGGGTATAATGACCAAAATGCCCTTGTATTTATATACATGTTTACAAATATAACTTTAATAACTAGGTGACACCTGGATTGTTTGTGCTAGAATATCAAGCCCAATTTCAGCAGCCCGAGAACTTGCAACTGCTCCAGTGTCTCGTATGGATTCCAAGGCTACAATCTATTAGAAAAAACACTTAACAAATTTTAAACAAAGAAAAAAACACAATATTAAAAGTTTAAACGCAAGAATTAGCAACTAGTTTCATTTACCTATCCATAGTTTCAGTTTATAGTTTATTTCTTTTCATTCTCCTTCTGTTACGAATCTTCTTCTCCTTCTACTACTTTTTTTTTTTAAGATTTGAGTTTCATATATCATCTTACTTTCATTATGTATACATAGTATCTGTTTTCTATGGTATCTATTTCGTGAGAAGGAGATAGCATACAACAGAAGTGTGGTATCTGTTTTTTGTTTCATTTGTTTTTGTTTTTTCATAAAGTATAAAGAAAAAGGCATATTTGTCCTTTTCCCTTTAAAGAAATAATGTTAGGTATCCTTGAATTTTTTAGCATAATTGATGTAATGGTGATTTCATAAATCTAAATCATACTTTTCGGTTGTAACAGTTTTTTTTAAAACTTTTTGAACATAATGTTTAAATGAAAAAGTTAAAGTTTCTGTTAAAACTGTATTGAATGTAATCAACATTACAACAATTATTATAAAAAAATGCAAAAAAAAAAATCACTGTGATTACTTCTTTAGACTTTGATTTATACAAAGGGACCAAATTTCATTAAATTTTATTAACACATGGGCCATTATGTAATTTTTTAAAACAAATGTACTTCTTTGAAAATTTAGTTACACAGGGACTGTTATGTCAATTGAATAACATAAGGATCAGATTTCAATTAATTTATTAAGACATGAGTTGTTTTGTAAATTGGTTAACAGAGGGAGCATTTATGTAATTTTTAGCAAAAATTATATTACTTTCAATCATAAGGATCAGATTTTAATTAATTTAATTACTTTTTTATCTTTAAATAATTATCAAAAATTATATTACTTTGAATCATAAATACTTTTACAACCTTTTTTTAACACGATAAATTATTATTATTAAATTTTAGTTTACAAAATTTATGTTTCATCGTATAATCATTTTAACACCCTCCTCCCTCCCCCTATGTGCTATTTAGTGTACAAATTCTTTGACAAAAAAATGATTAAAATGGCCGGATCGGGAAACATATTTCACAAGATTTTTATGAAAAAAAGTCATTGGAAAATACATAAATAAATAAATAAATAATAAACTTACCAGCAGAATCCAAATTTGCAAGGCGGAGTACATGTAATATGCATACAGTTGGTAAGCCATCCAAATACTGGGGTGCATGATGCAAGGCCTGGCTTATGGGTCCCAAAACCTGTGACAAATGAGGGTATGTAAGTGTAAATATGGATGTGGGATCTGATGCAAGACTATGACCCTTTTCTTTGCATATAACAAGTACCTTTAAAGATGAACGTTCACCAGAAAGTAAAGCAAGATTTGCGAGACCCATCATAAATTCTGGAAGCTGCACAAAAAATCGTGTTTTAAGTACAATTCTTCACAAAGTTATTAGAGAGAGAGAGAGAGAGAGAGAGAGAGAGAGAATGTATAGGTAGTATTTGAACATCTCTTAAACAGAAATCATAAGCTTCATCTGCACAAAGGAATGTTAGTTATTGACTGAAACTCAATGATTCAATGGATTCTAATCAGAAAAATCCAATGTGTAACAGGAAAACTGGTTTCATACACAGTATGTTCTTATCCCAAGGGTAAAATAGGGTTTCTTTATTGCATCCTTTAAATCTTAACAAACCTGCAACTCTTTTAAGGGCACTCTTTCTCATATACCTCACTTGCATATTTCCAGTTGATCACCTTCCAGATGTTCTTTAAGTAATCGGGCCTGACATTTTTATACTGCAAATTGTACAAAAACACATATATAAGTTGAAATGTGTACAATTTGTATACCATACAAAAATGAAATTTGTTTAAATGCATGCTCCGAAACATCTATGCCAAGCAGAGGAACCAAACTTGGACCTTTTGTAACCAGTGGGTCCTACAACAGAGATTCATATTTCAATAATTTGAATTCTGAAGTTTAATAGGGATACTAATTTGTTTGAATAAAACTAGTGATAACTTACCTGGTTTGATGTGGTTTCAACCACAAGCCTCTTCAACTCTATGTCAACAGCAAGCCACTGCCAAAATATATCATAAGTTTAAAATAAAAAAAAAAGTTGAAAGAAAAAACCAAAATGACAAAATAAAGATTAAGGAACATACCGCCCATCCAGAACCTTGCACAGCAGCGCCTTTTGCGTTCTTTTTAGCAATCAATTTTTCCACAGAACTAAAGCTCTAGTTGATAGTCGAGCCCAAAGAACCATGTGGTGGCTCACCACCTCCTTCCTACAATAAGGTTTTAGGGTTTCAGTTTTGGTCAAATTATAGTGCTCGGAAGTCAGAATTATCATCTAAATCAGAAGAAGAAGTCAAGAAACTAACACTGGTGGGAGTGAGATTCTTCCAGAAAATTGAGTGATTTACATGACTCAGTACTGAATCATGTCTGCTGAAGCCATAATAGGCTGGTTTGCATAAAGGTAACTCAGTGAGTTATTCATGAACTCGTCGACAAACTCAGTGCCACCTCCGCTTCCGTATTGCTCGTCCTCAAACCTACAACCGGTGTCGACAGGTTGGTACATAAAAGCGATCATCTCGTTCAGAGACTGTAGCCGGTGGCTCAGCTCCGCCACCTGAGCTCTTAGAACAGAGTTCTCCGCCTCCACGCTTATGTAATGCTGGGTGGTGATACTGACGCTTGATATGATCTGGTTGTTCTCATTTCTGAGTTGATTCAGCTGACTCTTGAGATCATCCAGATGCTTTTGCTTCCTCTTTCTAGATCTCCTTGTAGATTCACGATTCGAAATCATTCTCTTCTTCCTCCTCTGATCCATCAATTGCTGAAGATCTTCATCAGACCCCGAGTTCTGAATTGGGTATGAACCACCTGATGATGTTGTCGTACCACTAGAGGAAGCCATTAGAATACCTTCAAGTTTGAAATTGCAGATTCGAAGAGAGAAAATGAAGATTTTAAACAGAACCCAGATGGTAATAGAGCTTCAAATTGATTATTATTATTACTATTTAGATTTATCTATCTATTAAATATATATATATATATATATATATATATATATATATATATATATATATATAAGATATAGATGTAAATTTGTACATAACGCTTCTAGCAAGTATTCAACCAAAAACACTGAAATCGACAAGATAGGAAATTGTAGTGTTTAACCTTCGCCATTGAACTTAATAGTGCTCTGAAATTTGACAACAGTTGAAGCATCTCCCTTGGTGATAGCATCATCGAGCTGCTCGATAGCTTTATTGTAGTTGGTTATGTAAGTCCGGTGGTGTTTCTGGTGATGGAGCTGCATAATCTCTCCGCTAATCGCCGACTCCAGTGCGCCATAATCGTAGGAAAGATCGGGAAGCGTGAACGTCTGCAATCCACACACATGTTGCCAAAACTTTGATATCGCACCTAGGGTTTTAGCAGTCGCGAGGGTTCGTAGAGCCATGTGTTCCAAAAACAGATGGAGAAGAAGGGAATAATCTTTGTACCTGATTTAGGGAATAAAAGAATATTTAGAGATTGAATGTAAGAGAAAGAAATCCAGGGCATATACATGAAGAAGAAGAGAACAATCTTCAAACCTGATGCCTCCTCCGCTTTTGCTTTCCTTCTCTTGATGTTTCCGATTGTACCTTGAACCTCTGACTTTCGATCCCAAATCTGACTTGTAACCATCGATTTCTGATCTTCAACCTCTAATTCGAGTCATATAGTTTCGAATCTCAGAAAATTTACCTTGCTACCTCTTATTTTTGATGAAAGAGGAGACTCAAATCTGAGAGAAAAATGAGGAATCGATAATTAGGGCAAGAGGGAAAGAAGAAAAAAAGGAAGGCGGGGTTTTTAATGTTTTAGGATTTCATTTTTTCATTTTCCCCCCTGATTATTAAAGGATGGAATGCGTTCCCCTGATTATTAAAGGATAGAACGCGCGTTCAAATTAAATTTATAAAGCGACATCCTTAGACGACACGCATCTTATTATAGGTGCCCTCTGTGTTTTTTTTGTTTTTGGTTTTTGGACACTAATTTAAGGGCACGCAATAATGCGCGACCTAAATTCTTAAATTTTTTGAAGAGATTACACTTTTTTAATGTCACTCTCTTTTGCGTAACATAAATCAATGAGTGTCGTCGTTTGCACGTCGTAAAATGGTCTTTTTCTTGTAGTGAGTTATATTACCGATTTTATATGTAAGTTGAATATGTCCAACAGAACATTAAAAACATCTTCTTTGACACTTGAAAGTAGTATGATCAGCCAGAAATTACAAGTAACATGAAGTTGGAGAGAATCCCTCAACCCAATAGCTAGCTACAAAATTATGCTACTAAAAATTTTGTCTCGTTCTTTTCATCTGTTGCATCTAACTTGAAAAAAAAAAGGCTTTTTAAAGATTTAATCCATTTCTTTTCTAGTTTTGGCGAACATGGCTCCTTCTTGCAATCAAGATTGATTCGGTAAAGATCCTAAAATCATCAAAACCTTAATTTGGCTTTAAAACTTACTATTTCTATTTCTACTACTATCGTCTCCTTTTCTTTATATTTAAAGATGCACAAAAATCTTTCTTTGATTTCATCTTTACATCTCTTTTGTTCATTTTTTCCTTTCCTTTTTTGGCCCGTTACAGATTACTTTTGGCTTTTTCACAAATTGAGCTGTTCACTTACATCAGAATTTGATTTTGAATCATCGCTAGGAGAACGAATGAATGTTCCTTCTAAATCCTTAAGTATGTTCAAATTTCTGGTTTTCGTTTATTTTCTTGATCTGGATACTTTAGACTTACATATTTTTATGCAAATCTTGATGGACCAGTGTGAAAATTTAACTTTCTATAGCTAGGTTATATCTTGTAATAAAGTGTTTCTTACACCATTAAAGAACTTCCATGAGAGCTTAAACAACTCCAAGACATCAACAATTCAACATTGATGTCATATTAGATTACAAGCGAAGGATGATACCACTTCTAGATGTAAAACCAAATTCTGATATAATACCATTTGTTGGGGATTTATGAATGATTTGGGATTTCATTACCGAATTAATTTCAACAGTTTTTTTTTTACATTGCTTTGATGTCATTAATTAGACGTTCTAAATTACAATAAGACGATCCACCTTCCATGAAGCATTGTTTTGCAAGTTTCGCCATCTCCTCCGCCGACTTCCTAAACTCATCCTTCCTCTCCTCCATCAATTCCCTCACCATCTTCTCTACAATCACTCTATCACACGTATCCTTCATATCCAAACCCAACTTCCACACTTCCCCTACAAATCTACTATTCACCTGTTGATCCAAAAAGTAAGGCCAACAAATCATCGGCACACCTTCAACCACACTCTCGAGCGTCGCATTCCATCCACTGTGTGTCAAAAACCCACCCACACCACCGTGGGCCAACACCTTCTCTTGCGGAGCCCACTCAATAATGCATCCTCTCTCCTCCGTGCCTTTGGAAAGTTCCGGTGGGATTTCAGTGACATCACTCAGGACTGAATGTCGCCGTATGACCCACAAGAAACGGGAACCACTATTCACCAACCCGTACCAGAGCTCCATGTATTGCTCCTTTGTCATTACAGCAAGACTTCCAAAGCTAACATACAGCACGGATTTTGGTGGTTGTGAATCCAGCCATGGAATACAGCTCATGTCTTCTTTCCACAGACTGTTCGAAGATGGCGGTGACGAGGAGAAGGATTCTAGGTTGAGCTTCAGATGAGCGTGTAGTGGACCAATGGTGTATAAATTTGGACAGAAAGTGCGTATTTGGGAGACGATTGGACCCTCTAAATCATCAAAAGTGTTGAGTATAAGCCCATGAGCTCTTGGGTTCTCTGTACCTTCAGAGAGATAGGTTTGGACATTTGGATCTGACAGGTTGAAACGACAAAACATTGGAAGATCACGGCGTCTCAAGAATTCTTCCATGCCTGGTATGTTCTTTATGGGTGTATCCAAGTCGTCTCCTATTTGATTAATCAAAAAAGTAAAATAGATCAGCTACCAAAAATGGAGGAATTTACAGAAAAAATATACGCACCTGAGAATGGTAATTCACGGGATTGAATGAGGCTGGGAAGACAGAAGAAAACCCACAGGCAACAAACACTGATTGTACGAATATACATAATGGGTATTCCTATTTCATTAGCTACATCACAGGTATACCCCATAGTTCCATCTGCAATTATACAAGTTACTGGTCTGCGTGAATCTGAACTTAGTTTGCCTGAGGTCAGCAGATCTTTGAAGAGGATACTGCTTTTGGTTTTTAAAGATTCCAACACTTCGATAAAGCGATCAATGGAGCGAGGATGGTCTTCTGGAAGGCCATCAGGTATGGTTTCTAGGTGGAAACCTGGGTAGCTGCTAAAACGGGACTGTATATTTGAGTATTTGAGGAGTCTGGTGTGGATGTGATGAGTGAGAAGTAAGGTGATGTGGAGACCCGAAAGGCAAAGAAGCTCGGCTAGCTTGATGGTGGAGTTCACAGGGCCTTGTAATGGCAACGGGAATATCAACACATGAGGTGGGAGTACTGTTTCTTGATCCATCACAGAAATTGTTGCTTGCTTTTGTTGTTTATGAATCTGTAGAAGAAACATCGATAATTGATTTCATGTCATAACTCTATCTAAAAATACTAAATCACGTCATGTCCAAGTCCAGCTACAAGAATGAAATTAGAGTAAACCAACCAAAGAAAACTCTTAATCCCAATATTGCTACCAGGTAGCTTAAACCAAAACACAATGGAGGTGTCGTCAACAGCAAATTCATCCAAGTTAAACCCTAGTGACACAACAGGTAAATTACAGTAAGGACTAGCACGATTCAGCTACCTGATTAATTAGCATATACAGATCTCACCAGAAACAAAATTTCAACCGGATTGAAAGGAAGAACATGATTAATTCACACTTAAAAAGTAGAAATAACAAGTTCAATAATCATCCAGAAACTAAAAATCTTCATTGGGTGCAGATAAATACGAGGAATACAGTCGTAATTGCCACAGCAGAAATGAGGGGAGAGTTACCCTTGGATTCAATCAAAAACAGACTCTGCAAGGAATTGAATACATACTCGGGTCCTTTTCTGCGACCTCCTTTAATATGATCTTGGGTATTATTTAATTCTTAAACAATACTATTATTAAGGATCTAACCCGTATATATAAAATGATTATTTTAATAATAATAACCAAAATCGGTAATTTAACCCGTATAATGATTATTTTAATAATAATTATCAAGTTATAAATTTTTTTGAAAAAATTACCACAATTTTCTAATGCTTCATTCTGGAAACTGTTCCGGAATATTTTTCAAAAAATGGTTTGATCTTGAAATTTCGAAATTATTTTTTGGTTTCTTTACTATTCTTTTTGAAAGGGAGTTGATATTTCCACTTGTTTTTTTTATCCATCCACATAAAATCAAAGAATTTGACATTTTTGCCCTTATTTTAATTTATAAAAAATATAAAGACAGAAATGCATTATAGTTTATAGTTGTCGCCTCTTATCTATCATACTATCACTGTATCCCCGTTAATCGTCATCACCATTAATCGTCTTCGCTTCCCTATCTTAGCTGGAAACACCATCACCATCACCATCTACAAAACTCTATTCTGATTGAAGCTCACCATCACCACCATCTGTACAACCCTACCTCTCTTTCAACTGATCATCTTCTGCATCAAACCACCTTCCATGTTCTCTTCATCTCAGCCAGCACACCATCATTCACATCCAGCCTCCACCATCTTCTTAACCAGACTGTGTTGTCGACAACCTTCATCATACACAACAAGAGTCATCATAGTTCCACCTTCAGGGCATTACCATCATCATCTCCACCCCTGTTCCATGTCGACCCCCTGTTCTGATCATCACCATCATCTTTTTTTAGAAGCCCTCATCAATAGGATCCCTTGTTTAGTCCATTTACGTTATTCTAATTTGTTGAATCAATTTTATAATCAGGGAAACAAACATATATCCTAAACGAACAGGAAAAGGCTAGGTATTTTAAACATTTTATGAATTTTGTTTTATTTGTTTTGTACTTTTACCGACTCGATGCCCTTGTAACAGAAAGAATTTGAAGAAGCAAAAAAAGAGTTACATGACAACTAGAAAATGGTAAATCTCTTGAACACATAAGGAAGAAAACTCTCTGAAAGATTTAACCAAAACACTTGTTTGCATTACAGTTGCTCTTTAAAGGAAGAGGATTACAAGTTGAAACCTATATCTCGATAGGAACCCAAATCCACTAAACAAAAACTCATGTGTAACACGAATTAGAACAAAAAAACTTACTTAATGTTAGAAGAATCAATGGCGTCCTGCGACCGGCGAATTGGAAGAAGCAATGGCGGCCGACAATTCTTGAACGGCAACGAGGAATCAGCGATAGTCGCTTGGGAAGAAGAGTTACCGTCAAATAGGATCTTTCTCTGTCTTTTAAAAAAACAAGACAAGGGTAAAAAGGTCACAACACTTAAATTTTAAGTGGAAGGATTAAAAAACGGAATGGATATATCAGCTCCCTTTTTTAAAAAATATCTTTACAATTCTTTTTTTAGCCCCTTCTCCAAAGTTAACGCTAGGCTATAAAATCACTTCCTTCAATTATCCACTATAATTAATTATTTTGAAAATATATTGTTTATAAATATCACATGATCCACGCACTTTTGGATTCTTCTCTTTTTTTGGACCATCAACTGGAATTATTATGTTTAAAGTAGGAATTATTATGCTTAAAATAGATTAAGTTAGATAAAGCTAGATTTATTTGGTTTAAGTTTTAATTAAATAATAATGATTTTGTCTGGTTCGGAAATGTTGGTAACGATTCTTTTAATTTATTTGATTTTTCCTCATACATTCTTATTTATTGTTTATTCTGAAGATCATCATTTATATGTTTGTAACATAGATCTCACTGATGCAATTCGCGTTCATAGTTTGATTAAAAATTTTGGAACGTGTGTTCAGGTTGATGTTCCGGATATAACAAACGCATTACAAATATTTAAAAAAATAAATAAAATAAAAATAACTTTTGAATGGATATTTTCAGATCCAGATTCCGAAACATCGGTGCCAGAATATCCATTTATCAAAGTCAAAAACATCCTAAAAATCACACCAACAAAGGTTTTGGACTTTTGGGCACCTTATCACCAATATTGTTAGACAGGCGAGCTAGGTTATCATGGAGATTAATTGGAATAACTTCAAAGAACTTATAGTGGAAACCATCTACCAAGAATTTCTTAGCGTCCTCAGGTAGCTTGATCAAACAAGAATGAAATATTCTAGGATGGCTAGACACCCAAGCTCCCAAGTCTGTGATATATGTAAGTTTTGGGAGTCATGCACATATAACCAAGTCAGAATTTCAAGAAGTGCATTAACATATAGAATGGCTCGAGTCCTCATTTGTTGATTTAAAACATAAAATCTATGGCATCCTTGTGTTGTGAACCAAGTTTCCATGATTAAAGCTTCAATTTCAAATTGTATTGTTGTGCTATTTTTGGTTTGTTTTAAATCGACAAATGATAGCACTTTAAAGTTTAAACCATTATAATGCACATTTTTATGTCTTACATGTCACATGAGCTAAAAATGCTTTCGTTGAAAAAGGTTGATCAAATTTTGTAAAGAGTGAACGAGGAACTCATTTATTTATCAGATCAGATGAACCCAACGCCCACGAGACTTGGGCCCTTTGATGCAGGGGCATCCAATCACAGCCTTATTTTGGCTGATTTTATTTCCTTTTAAGTTTATTTCTTTCTTATTTAAATAATAAAGATTTCTTTAGAAGATTATCTTTATTTTTGGAGTATATCCTCTAATCGAAATCTCTAGGAGTATTTTTGCTAATTTCATGTTTTTTCTAGGGTAATTCTATTTGACCTATAAATTTATTTTTTTCTTGGAATTTGAAGACTGAATTTTTTTGTTTCAAGATTAAAAGTTATCGAGACCTTTTGTTCTCGTTCTTTATCACCTGTATCGTTTTGACCATTTGATTGCTAGAGTTTGCATCATTTGGTATCAGAGCACACAGGTTGTCTTTCAAATGGTCGGACGTGGCCGACGTAACTCTCGTAGAAACGCCGATGGAGGCAACGACGGTGAGCAACCTGACCCACGTGATATCGAAATTGAAAGATTGCAACAACGGATAATGGAGTTGGAGCTACGACAGGAGGAGAGAAGTTCAGAGGAGGCCAGTTTGGAACTCAACTTTGAAGACGAAGAAGAGAACCCTTTCGGTGCCCCCCGATGTAATGCCTTTGAAACATACCAACTACATGGCCAGAGACAAAACAATGAAGATCCTTTGCGTAACTTGGGAATGAAGATAGAGATTCTTGAGTTTGACGGTAAGACCCACCCATACGATTTTATTGATTGGGTGAACACGGTGGAGCGAGTTTTTGATCTCAAATATGTCCCAGAACCAATTAAAGTGAAGCTTATGGCCATAAAGCTTCGAAAGTCTACTTCGCTTTGGTGGGAACACGAGAAAAAACGAAGCCAGAGGGACGGGAAGACTAAGGTCGAGACTTGGTCAAAGATGAAGAAGTTGCTACAAGGTAAGTTCCTTCCAGTCAATCACCGACAAGAAGCCTTTTTAGATTACCATAATGTTGGCCAAAAGGGTTCCTCCGTTGAAGATTTTATCGCAGAGTTTGATCAACTCAGAATGCGTTGTGCTGTTGAGGAAGAGGAAGAACAGCTTATCGCTCGATTTTTGGGTGCTCTTAAACCTGAAATTGCAGACATCGTTCATCTACAACAGTATTGGACGTATGCGGATGTATGTCGCTTAGCTTTAAAAGTGGAAAAACAGTTAAAGAACCGAGGCAAAGCAGGAGGCAGCAGGTTTATAACCTCTTCCCGACCCCCACCGACGCACACCAACAAAACACCCAACCCTAAAGTTGACACCCCAAGAAGTACTATCAACAACGCACCATGCCCCCGTGTTCTTCGATGCTTCAAGTGTCAGGGTGTGGGACACATCACTAGAGAATGCCTGAACAAGCAGTTAGTTACCCTGGTGGAAGAATCAGCTCCTGTTTATGAGACCGGAGATGAAAAGGAGAGTGATAGGGACGAAAACGAAGTGGTATATGCTGATCATGGTGAACTCCTGATTGCCCAATGTGTTTTAAATGTAGATGTGTCAAAAACAGTTGATGATAACTCGTGGTTGCGAAATAACATTTTTCGCACCAAATGTACTACGAAAGGGAAATTTTGCAGTGTCATAATCAATGGAGGTAGCTGTGACAACATGGTGGCAACAACAGTGGTAGAGAAGCTCGACCTCGAGGTGGTAAATCACCCAGAACCGTATCAACTGACATGGCTGAAGAAGGGAAATGTCGTCAAAGTAAGTAAGCGTTGTATGGTTCAATTTTCGATTGGAAAAAAGTATATTGATGAGGTCTGGTGTGTGAGGTAATTCCCATGGATGCGTGTCACATCCTACTGGGAAGACCTTGGCAATATGATCAGAGGACCAAACATGATGGGTTTTTAAACACTTATAGTTTCAAGAAAGATGGAGTAAATATAGTCTTAGCACCCCTCGACACAAGAGATAACCCCATTGACAATTTATTTTTATCAAAGGCTGAAATTAGGGGGTTAACAAAGCTTACTCCTCAAACCCTCATGTATGCTCTAGTGGTAATAGATGAAAACAAACAAGCCCCACCCATCCCCAAACTGATCCAACCCTTAATCGAGGAGTTTCAGGGTGTTTTTCCAAGTGATATCCCATCTGGTCTACCACTAATGAGGGAAATCCAACATTGTATTGATTTCTTACCAGGCTCCACCATTCCAAATAAGCCCGCCTACCGCATGAACCCTAAAGAATTTGAAGAGTTACACCGACAAGTCAACGAGTTACTTGAAAAAGGGGCTAATACGGGAGAGTATGAGTCCGTGTGCCATTCCCGCCTTGTTAGTTCCGAAACAAGGAGGAACTTTTCGCATGTGCATCGATAGTCGAGCTGTCAACAAAATAACAGTCAAATACCGGTTCCCAATTCCTCGATTCGATGACTTGATCGACCAGTTGCATGGCTCAATAGTTTTTTCCAAGATTGACTTATGTAGCGGGTACCACTAGATTCGTATGCGACCCGGTGATGAATGGAAGACCGCTTTCAAGACACATGACGGGTTATATGAGAGGTTGGTAATGCCATTTGGTTTGTCCAACGCACCGAGCACATTCATGCGCCTGATGAACCATGTTTTCAAACCATTTATCGGCCGCTTCGTTGTTGTTTACTTCGACGATATATTGGTTTTCAGCAATAATATGGAGCAACATGTAGCACACCTTCGGCAGATTTTTACGGTCTTGCGGGAGCAGAAGTTGTATGCTAACGAAAAGAAGTGTCACTTCCTTACTAGCAAAGTTTTTTTCTTGGTTATTTAGTTTCAGACGATGGCATAAGGATGGACGAACCGAAGGTTGAAGCCATTACGAGCTGGCCTACACCCACTACGATTCATGACATTCGTAGTTTCCATGGGTTGACCTCATTTTATCGGCGCTTTATATGGAATTTTAGTAGTATCATTGCCCCCATGACAGAATGCATGAAAGGGGGAAAGTTTTGTTGGACAAAAGAGGCTGAGAATGCGTTGAGGAGTTAAAACGCAAAGTCACACAAGCCCCTGTTTTGGTTTTTCCTAACTTTAAAGAAATATTTCAGGTTGAATGTGACGCCTCGGGTCTCAGAATTGGGGGAGTGCTAAGCCAGAACCAAAAACCCATTGCATTTTTTAGCGAAAAATTCAACGAAAAACGTCGCAAGTACTCTACATACGACAAAGAGTTTTATGCCATTGTTCGGAGTTTGAAATCACTACAAATAAAACAACATTCAGTGGCACAAAAAAGTGCCACTTAAAACCAAAAAAGTGCCACTAAAGACCCCCTCGACAATCGGTGGCACAAAAAAAAGTGCCACTAAAGACTTTTAGTGACACTTTTTGATTGTGTCGCTGCAGTCATTTTGGGTTTTAGTGGCACTTTTCTTTATGCCACTATAGCACTTTTTGGTTTTTTTGACATTTTTTTATGCTGCTATATAATTGCTATAATTAAAAAAAAAACATTTTTTTAATTTTTTTGGGATCACTTTTTTTACTACAAAACATTTATAGTACAAATTAGGTCCAATTTGTTTTTTAAAATTGAAATGAAACATTAAATAATAAAAAAATAGTTAAGATAATACATGAACAACATAAAACATTACTTAATTAAATCTAACTTGTCTTACAATAATATCCTCAATATTTAAAACAAAAATAGCTTCCAAAATGCTTAATAAGTCTAAACATTGTGCTAGTAATTACACAAAATAAAAAACGATCAGACTAAATACTTGAACCATTGTCTTTTACAATGGTCATCCTTCATACAAATCGAATGTACCCATGTTTCTCTGCATCCTTAACTTTAAATTAGTCATCATTTGAATAATTGTCTTCAACATCCCTTTATTACGACCCAGGCCAAGCGCTTTCTGGATTCATGTATGATATCTGCCAAAAGAGACACGATAGAAAAAGAATGATGGAGCTAGAATATTAACTTGCTCTCCTTAGTAATTATATGATGTCGAATCTAAATCAAATGAAAGATAAAAAGTGGGGAATGAAAAAAGAAATAAAAGAAACGGGAGAACCAAAAAGATGAGTAGTGGTAAAAATGACATGGTGCTGCTCAAACTATTAATTGACCTGTTGTTAAAGGATTTAGTAATGTTAGTATAACCTGCACATTAAATGAACACAAAATTAAACAAAAAGTTCACTTCATATTTCAAAACTGAAAACTAAATGATAATAACACTGCTTGTTGGGGCGGTAAGAACAAGATTTTGCCATAATTTACTTAATTTTCATAGAACTTAATTACTAAATTGTCCAAAAATATTTCTTAAAGTTGTAGCAAACCTACTATGAGCACTTAAAATGGCATGGTTCAAGTTTAACACTACTTATTGTCACATATTATAGGCACCTAAGTAACAGTGTTTTGTAAATCAGTAAATATGGTCAAATTGATTGCTAATTGTCTTTGTTAACGAGCTTGTTAAGGAACTGAACAATATCAATGCCACCTAGCCTTATAGAAAATGATATAACTTTTATTATTTTTTGGGAGCTTAATTTATATGTTGCTCAAAAGTGAATGATATATTGACATACCTAAAACAAAAATAAGATTTTACAACAAGAAAAGAAAAAGTACCTCTATGTGATCTTATTTTGAGTTTTGACTGCATTAGAACAAATAATGGTACTCACCACATTTCCATTAGCTCACCTCATAGGTTGACTGATAGTTGAAGATAGCTATCATGCGAAATTAGTCTTAAATTATTGATTAGATAAGAATACTCACAAAATGAAGAAGAAAAACTACGAGGTAATCAGAATATACAAAACACAGATGAAGAAGAAGCAAAAATTGATGCATGTTCTTTAAGCAGATGCTTCACAATCAACAAATCGACTCAAATGTAATTCTTTGTGATGTCTACCGACATCCACCACAAAGTGATAGAATGTGACATCCCCATTTTCACGGCCAAAAAAGACCGATGTTGTTTATGCTTTATAAAAATCAGAGTACTTCATTTTATAAAAAATGTTGCGGAATTTGTTCCCAGAAAAACATGGTAAATACGTTATTAAAACATTTTCGAAGAAACGTATTTATTTCATTTTAAAACGTTTGGGATGTCATCGTTAATACAGAAACATAAGCATAAACAGAACTTACAATTATTTACACTAGTGATCTACATCTCTTTAAATCTCTCAGTGTAATGTCACTTCATATCAACACCTGTGATATAAATAAACTGAGTGGGTCAGGTTGGGAAACCTGGTGAGTACATAGGGTTTTCAACCCACAATAATATAATTATTATGTTTAAACAATCAAACAATCAACCCAATTACCCATCCCCATTATCTTCTTTATTCTTAAGGATCTACCCTAAGAATCAGCTATTTCTCATTCATTCATTCCTAAGGATCATCCTAAGGAAACAACATGAAGTCCATTGTTGCCAATGACACATTGGTCAAGCGCAGCTGCTAATATTGTCACTTAGGCTCAGCTGCCAGAATTAGGACATTTTCTATGAGGCGCTTCTGCCGGTATTGACCTTTAAACACTACTGTCATGGTCATAAGGCTCCTTATTAGGCGCAGCTGCCGATACTATCCTTGGAGCGCAGCTGCTAGGACATTTACCGTAGATCTAAATCATCTACGGGTTGTGGCGCAGCTGCCAGTGCTCATCTATAGGGTACTAGGTCCACTGCTGCCAATGTATACCTATAGGGCACTAGGTCCGTACTACTAATGTTCCTCTATTTCAGCTTTTATCCATCATCATTCATCTACCCATGTTTTACCCAACATATCTTGTAGATATAAAATACTTTATACAGTTTACATCATTTAAAACATGTATAAAAATCTTTCACCAACATAGACAGCAAGTATTTAGACAATATGCACACATAGCACGTAAATTTATAATAAAATACTTCATATCTATGTGTAAGATGAAAGTAACTATGCACTCACCTGATTAGGTGGTGATTCCGAACTCAGACAGCACTTCGTTATCTCATTCTATCTCGGATTTACAAAACTGTATCGAATTCGCCGCGCTCGAAAAGTAGGGACTAAGCTTCGTCCATAACTTTCGCATACGAGCTCCATTTTTGTCTGTCTTTTTACCGTTGAGTTCCTATTAATGAGATCTTCAACTCTCATTTAGACCTCGTTGGCTAATTCTCATTCTATCTCGTATTTACGAAACTGTATCGAATTCGCCGCGCTCGAAAAGTAGGGACTAAGCTCCGTCCATAACTTTCGCATACGAGCTCTATTATCGACGTTCTTTATATCCACGCGTTGGTATTTACGAGTACTACAACTTTCATTTAGATCCCGTCGGCTAAAAATCGACCGATCTAAAATTCAGATTTCGGGCTGTGCACTGCTATGCTAAATCTTAGAAAAATCATAACTTCCTCATACGAAGTCAGATTTGGGCGTTCTTTTTATTGATGTTCTTAGTTTAACATATTCTACGACTTTCTTTTAGATCTCTAAGGCTAAATCTCGCTCTATCGTAAATTCACTATTTACGTTTCCCGGTATCGTGCCGGTTCCGTCGCGAAACTTCAACGGGTCATAACTTCTTCGTTATAACTCGGTTTTTGGCGTTCTTTATATGTACGAAAACCTTGTAACATACTCTACAACTTGGTTAAGATTATTTATTCTAAATAATCTTTTGTCGAAAAGTTGTTTTCGACCCCTATTGCCTCTAATTTGACTAGCTCAGATTTGCGGGCGTTACAATTATCTCCCCCTTAGGATGATTACGTCCCGGAATCATCAATGAAACAGGGTCGTATAATGACTCCATACGTCATCTCTTCATCCTAGGTAATAATTATAACTTCTACATTCCTTCAATTCTATCTCTTAAACTCATTGACTGTAAGAGTACTCGATCATGCACCTGCTCTCTACCTCAGGTTAGACTCCAAATTATGACCTTCAAGTCACAATCTCGATCCTTGCTGGATAGGGACTTGAGATAAGTTCTTTTATTACTAATATAGATCGATGTATCATATTCTAATGACCTATCATCGTATGTTGCAACACTTAGACTTAGGTCTCTTAGAGTTAAATTCTAAAACAGACTATGCCTTCCTTCATGTTCTAATGTGATATAATCACACTTTAACATTAGGCATTTCTAGCCACCAACTTCTTTAACAACGAGTGCGATACTTCTATTGATCGCTTTGATTTCAACCGTTTGGTTTAAGTCGGACGCTACATCAAACTTGGTTCTCTGAACCACACAACATACTCATCGTAGTCGGACTTGATTCGATATGACCACTAGGGTCGGAATATCAACAATCTTCTTAGTCATTACCGAAACGATGGTAACAACACACTTGAATAAAACGAAATCAATTACTAGCTTCTTGGTAACCTTGTGACTTTCCCTGATCCAAGTGTGAGTCCTGTGCTTCCGGTAGTATAGGCCTCTACTACCATCCACACCTACTCATACCCGTCCCAAGTATTGTCTCGCAGTTTTCCAAGTCACCATACAAGAAAATCACATAACAGTTTAACACATAAAATATCAAAACGAAGGTTTTATATTATTCCTTAAAATGTTTACATAGGTGTTCAAGTTCACCCTAAACTATGCCCCTAACAGGCTACATCGCGAGGTACTATCTACACGATTACTCCATAACTCGATCCTTGGATGTCAAGCGTTAACTCCTGAATCTTCGCATTGTCATCTGCTTCGTCAAGAATCATTTGAAATGTTCTCGCCTTTTGCTTTGGCGGCACATATGGCTTTGTAGCCCCCTCTCTCTTTGGGTAGTCTTGCTTTCCTTTTTGGACCTTGAAGATCCTTCAAACTTCCGCTTCTCTCCTGACTTATCTTTTTCTAGACCATTTTCTCTTACCTGGGCCTCTACGTTCTTAGCTGCCCTAACAGCTGTTTTCAAGGTAGTTGCCATTTTGACCATTGGGCCAAAGTCAGTGGGCAGTTCGTTAGCAAACCTATCAATCTTGGAGAGTTTAGAAGGCACCAAGTAGGGGAATAGCTTCATCCTCTTGGTGAATGCGGTGGCATACTCATCAACACTCATCTTCCCTTTCTTCAGGTTCTGAAACTCGTTGTTTAGGTCTATCAGATCTATCTCCGAGCAGTACTGCATTTTCAACTGTTCCAAGAACTCTTCCCATGACATCCTTAAGGCTTCTCCTCGTGGCATCGTATCTGCCAATAGCTTCCACCAGCTCAAGACTCCAGTTTTCAGTTGTCTTACGGCGAAGACATTCTTCTGTTTCTCGCTACAGTCGCAGCTCTCAAACACCATTTCCATTTCGGAGATCCAATCCATAATCTCAACAGGCTTTGGGCTTCCTGAGAGACTTGGTGGTTTCGCACCCAAGAAATTCTTGTACATTCGCCCATCCTTGTCGTTTCTCCTCTCCAGGCCATCTTGAGTCCCCACTTGACTCACTTGGCGACTGTAGTTCCCTTCCTCCGATTGCTCGGGAATCAGCTCGGGTTGCTCATTGGGCATAGTAGGTTCGTCCCTATTCGACATCCTCCTCATTTCTTCCCTTTATTCAGTTCGCATAGCCCGAATCATGGCTTGAACTCTAGCCATCGTGACTGGCTCAGGTGCAACTTCTTCTACAACAGGTATTTGCTGAACCACTAGGGGTTGGTTCCTATTCTCATTTGCATTCACGTTTCCGCTACGGGTCCTTGCCATTTTGATCTATACACCGAATAAGGTGAATCTAGACCTTTACTTAGGATTGACGTTTAAATCATCCTTATCACTCCGAAACGTTTACATGCTAGTTCTAATATCGTAGTCGTACGTTTAGAATCCTAAACATATAAGGTTTCCAGATCCGGTCGGCAACAGACCATAGATCCGAATAAATAACAGCATATAAGGCATAAAGCATTTAGCACATAAAAGCATTTTAGGCATAATTCCTAAAATAAGCTAGTGCTCACACCTCACAATCATCGCTTAGCATTCTAAGTTTAAGTCTAGAAATAAATCCATATTCCTAGTTCGCTTAAACTAATGCTCTGATACCAACTGTGACATCCCCATTTTCACGGCCAAAAAAGACCGATGTTGTTTATGCTTTATAAAAATCAGAGTACTTCATTTTATAAAAAATGTTGCGGAATTTGTTCCCAGAAAAACATGGTAAATACGTTATTAAAACATTTTCGAAGAAACGTATTTATTTCATTTTAAAACGTTTGGGATGTCATCGTTAATACAGAAACATAAGCATAAACAGAACTTACAATTATTTACACTAGTGATCTACATCTCTTTAAATCTCTCAGTGTAATGTCACTTCATATCAACACCTGTGATATAAATAAACTGAGTGGGTCAGGTTGGGAAACCTGGTGAGTACATAGGGTTTTCAACCCACAATAATATAATTATTATGTTTAAACAATCAAACAATCAACCCAATTACCCATCCCCATTATCTTCTTTATTCTTAAGGATCTACCCTAAGAATCAGCTATTTCTCATTCATTCATTCCTAAGGATCATCCTAAGGAAACAACATGAAGTCCATTGTTGCCAATGACACATTGGTCAAGCGCAACTGCTAATATTGTCACTTAGGCTCAGCTGCCAGAATTAGGACATTTTCTATGAGGCGCTTCTGCCGGTATTGACCTTTAAACACTACTGTCATGGTCATAAGGCTCCTTATTAGGCGCAGCTGCCGATACTATCCTTGGAGCGCAGCTGCTAGGACATTTACCGTAGATCTAAATCATCTACGGGTTGTGGCGCAGCTGCCAGTGCTCATCTATAGGGTACTAGGTCCACTGCTGCCAATGTATACCTATAGGGCACTAGGTCCGTACTACTAATGTTCCTCTATTTCAGCTTTTATCCATCATCATTCATCTACCCATGTTTTACCCAACATATCTTGTAGATATAAAATACTTTATACAGTTTACATCATTTAAAACATGTATAAAAATCTTTCACCAACATAGACAGCAAGTATTTAGACAATATGCACACATAGCACGTAAATTTATAATAAAATACTTCATATCTATGTGTAAGATGAAAGTAACTATGCACTCACCTGATTAGGTGGTGATTCCGAACTCAGACAGCACTTCGTTATCTCAAAACAATTTTCCTCGACAAAACCTAGTATCAATACCACTAGGATTTAGTTTTTAACGTTAACCACGACTAATTAATAGTCTAGCTATTATTACTATTATATAAGCGTTAAATAACACTCAATATAACTCATAATAATAGCCCAAATAATTATTTTAAGGTCCTAATAATGTTACTATAATTAAATAAAATCTATATTAAATATAGTATAGGCGTAGCTCACTTACAGCGAGTTTTTATTAAAAACCGGTCTTCGCTGGAGCAGCGTTTCCAAGCCGAAAGCTTTTCTTCTCGGAGCCGTCGGGCGCTCCGGGGCTTTCTTCTCGTGCTAGGGAGGTTCCGTAGACTTGGGAGGGGTTTAGGGAGGCTAGAGAGAAGTTAGAGAGAGAAAGAGAGCCTTATGGTGTGAAGAAAATATGAGGAGTTCACCCTTGTATTTATAGGAATTTTATAGTAAAGTAGTCTCTAAGCTTCGTCCGTAACTTTTGCATACGAGCTCCGTTTTTGTCTGTCTTTTTACCGTTGAGTTCCTATTAATGAGATCTTCAACTTTCATTTAGACCTCGTTGGCTAATTCTCATTCTATCTCGGATTTACAAAACTGTATCGAATTCGCCGCGCTCGAAAAGTAGGGACTAAGCTTCGTCCATAACTTTCGCATACGAGCTCCATTTTTGTCTGTCTTTTTACCGTTGAGTTCCTATTAATGAGATCTTCAACTCTCATTTAGACCTCGTTGGCTAATTCTCATTCTATCTCGTATTTACGAAACTGTATCGAATTCGCCGCGCTCGAAAAGTAGGGACTAAGCTTCGTCCATAACTTTCGCATACGAGCTCTATTATCGACGTTCTTTATATCCACGCGTTGGTATTTACGAGTACTACAACTTTCATTTAGATCCCGTCGGCTAAAAATCGACCGATCTAAAATTCAGATTTCGGGCTGTGCACTGCTATGCTAAATCTTAGAAAAATCATAACTTCCTCATACGAAGTCAGATTTGGGCGTTCTTTTTATTGATGTTCTTAGTTTAACATATTCTACGACTTTCTTTTAGATCTCTAAGGCTAAATCTCGCTCTATCGTAAATTCACTATTTACGCTTCCCGGTATCGTGCCGGTTCCGTTGCGAAACTTCAACGGGTCATAACTTCTTCGTTATAACTCGGTTTTCGGCGTTCTTTATATGTACGAAAACCTTGTAACATACTCTACAACTTGGTTAAGATTATTTATTCTAAATAATCTTTTGTCGAAAAGTTGTTTTCGACCCCTATTGCCTCTAATTTGACTAGCCCAGATTTGCGGGCGTTACATAGAAGGTTTCTCTAAATACACCTCTATGCGCAGGGGATAGACCATCAAGGGTAGAATCGTCCAGATTGAAAAAAGAAACTCTTTAAGAATCAAAGCAACCAAAATGTGGTGATGATTACACCGCAACTTGATAAAATTCCAAAGCCAAAAACAAAAAACCAGGCAATTTCATAGCAAGAGGGGCATGGTCATACAAAATTAGAACCAAATAGGAGAATACTTCCATTTCAACTCTAATGAGTCCTAGATTGCATATTTAAAAATATTCTCAGAGTTCTAAAAATCGGAAGAGCAAAATTGTACTCTTAATAGAAATCGAAAAACAGGAGAGGATAGTTTATAGAAATCGATAAAAATAAACCACATTATACTGCCAAAACAAAAATTTTGATTCGAACTAACAGGGGAATCGTGGGGAAATTGAATCAAAATCGAAGTACCTTAATCTGAATGGGTTGAGTTTCTTCCTTCACAAATAAATGCTCATAACTTTTGATTCGAAGTTATGGAGGATGAGGGAACACTGAATCGATGTTGTGAAGTTGAAGGATGAAGGATACGAGGTTCTAGAGGGAAAATCGATGATTGATTGGAACAGATGGTGAGGATGGTGGTATCGACTGTGTTTGGTGGAAAAGACGGTATGTGGTGGTTAGGCCACCGGTTAGGGAAAGATTAGGGTTTCAGAGAAGATTGGAGTCTGGAGACAGACAGGGAATTAGGGTTGCCTCTCACATGATATTAGTTTTGGGGTGAGAAGCGCCATATCTAGACTTGGAGGGAACTTGGAGCGGGATCATCAAAACTAAAAAATTTCAATTCAAGGGTATTATAGTGGCAGAAATAAATATGTGCCACTAAAAAAATAACTATTGTGGCACAAATTTTTTTTGCCACTAAATGTAATTTTATTTGTAGTAGCGTCATTACTTGTTAGCCAATGAGTTCATTCTATATTCTGATCATGAAGCACTCAAATACATCCAGGGGCAACAAAAACTCAGCCCTCGTCATGCTAAATGGGTCGAATTTTTGCAATCTTATTCCTTCGTCATAAGACACAAAGTGGGGTCGTCAAATATCGTGGCTGATGCATTAAGTCGACGACATGTGCTCACTTTTGAGATGAAAATTCAGGTCCGTGGTTTTGACACCTTTCGAGAGTTGTACCAGGATGATCCCGACTTCAAAACAATCTGGAATAACTGTCAGAACAACTCCCTTCGAGATTTTTCAAAACATGATGGTTATCTCTTCAAAGGTGTTCGTTTGTGTGTTTCAATGGGTTCCTTAAGGGACTCAATTATTTTGGAAAGTCATGTTGGAGGTCTTGCGGGTCATTTTGGAAGGGACAAGACTTTGAACTTAATCCATGATCATTTTTACTGGCCAAAAATGGAGCGAGATGTTGCCCGTGTGATCGCACGTTGTCGCATTTGTCACGTGGCCAAAACTCAACACATCAATGCAGGTCTATACACTCTGTTACCCATTCCCGTTGCACCTTGGGTGTAACGCCCCGTTCTAAGAGTAATTATTCATGGATCCCCGGGATCAAGAGTAAGGGCGTTTTGGTCTTTTATGGGCAATGGGTTTTATTTAAGAAGGTTTCGGACTTATGTATGTTGATAGAAGCATAGGGCTTCTCGCCACCTTCGCGTGGATATAAAGTTCTTCGGAAACGGGCTTAGAATAAAGGAGTTATGACATTTTGAAGATATTGGCATTTATAGCCCTTAATGGGAAAAGTTGATGAGAAAGGCCATGCATGAGAATGGGACACGCTTGGGTACGCCCAACGTAGGCTGGGTTACGCCCAGCGTAATTGGGTAAATGAACGCGGGTATGTGGGGCGTACGCCCAGCGTACGTCCAGAGTCTTTAAACCCTAATTTGAGGGCGAGCCACTATATATAGAACATTATGGATTCAACCCTAGCTCCCATATCAGCCTCCCTAGCCTCAGAAGAAACCCTAGAACGTTCCAACCTCCATTTCTAGAGATCTTGGCATTGGAAAGCTCATCTTGGTGGTTTAAGCTTGGAAGAGGAAAAGAGGAAGTGGTCAAGGAAGGAGTTGGGTGGCTGGAGCTCATAGATCTGGGAAGGCATCATCTTTTGGAGCCATTTTGAGGTATAAAGTCTCTTGCTTGACAATTATTTTGTGTGGATCTTGGTGTTGTGAAGTTTTGACATCATTTCTTGTCCCTCAAACCCCAAAATGATGCATGATGTGAGTTGGTTGAGATCATCTGTCCTTTCAGACCTTAGGAGGGGTCTTGAGCATGAAAAATGAGGTCCCAATGGCTTTGGTTGTCTCATGTATGATGTAGGTGGGTCTTAATGAATTAAGACATTGAGTTAAGAGCTTTATGGACGTCCCAAGTGATAAAGTTTGAGACTTTATGGATCCTAGGCATGTTTGGTCGATGGATCTGAAGTTTGGGCTTAAGAGCTTAAGCCATTAAGGACTTATGAGGACTTTTAGTTCAGCGAGTTTACGCCCTGCGTAAAGTGATGTACGCCCCGCGTACTCACCATTCTGCATGTACGCTTAACGTACATGGGGGGGGGGGGGTACACCCCGCGTACTCTGTCTGTATGGATCATGAGTTTTGGGCTGTGGTTTGGGGCATGTTTGGGTATTTGGGCCTTAGTGGGCCATCAGAAATCATATTATATGAACCAAGGAATATATTGTGGGCTTAGGATGAGTCCCATTAATGGATTGTGCCTAATGTAGCAAATTGGGCCATTAGTGAGTCACTAGTGGGCTTGAGAAGCTTACCTAGTGTTGGGCCCTTCATATTCTGGTATTGGGCTTTAGTCATGGACCACTTTGGGTTAAGGGTAATATGGTCAATTTACCCTTGGAAGGATATTATGCTTGGGCTAATGGTTATTTTGCTACTTTGGATAGTTCGGGATTCTTGGTGAGACGGTGGTTCGGGTATCTGCTTCTTCAATTCAGAGTTTCGGCAGTTGCGAGGTGAGTTATCCTCACTATATCGACAGCGTCTACGACACCAAGGCCGGCCCTTTATCGGATGGAAATCCGAGTAGTTGTTTGTTATGTTATTGTTTTGTTATGTTTGCATCCAGGTAGTTAGGATGGTATATGCTAGTGACCGGTTAGGTCGGAATCCTGGTAGGGATGTGCTACGTATGTGATCTGCTAGATTGGTTGATTTGTTGTGAGTTGTTATATGATTATATGTTTATGTGCACATGGTTGTTTGACTGGGGTTGGGTTGAGGCGGGTCCTGCTTTGTGCTGTAGGCCAACATACCCAGGGCGGACTGGTTATCCCGAAGGCCCAGCGAGCGGTCCAGATAGGTTGTAGGCCCCAAGAGGGCGGACCAGACGTGTCGAGGCTCGGAGAGTGGACCAGGCCGACTGAAGGCCCGGTGCGGGCGGACCAGTTATACTGTAGACTCAGAGAGTGGACCAGGTGGATTGAAGGCCCGGTGCGGGCGAACCAATCACACTGTAGACTCGAGGTATATGGTTAGACTCAGATGGTGGACCAGGTGGACTGTAGGCCCGGTGCGGCGGACCAGTCACACAGTAGACCCGAAGTGCATGGTTGTTCTACGTTTTGTTGCGATATGGCATGTTATGTGTATGGTATATGTGGTTGGTATTTTGGGGGTATCTCACTAAGCTTTTGGGCTTACATTTGTGGTTTATATGTTTCAGGAACTTCAGGAGACCGTGACAAGACAAAGGCATGATCGTACCGCTCCTCATGTTTTATGTGTTTATGATGTGGTTCTGGGAAATACTCTGATAATAAATGTATTGTAAACCTTTTTGGTTGGAATTGGGTTGTTTTTTAAAAGTTTAAATTAGTTGGAATTTTTAGAGCGTTACATTGGGAGGATGTTAGTTTAGACTTTGTCTTGGGTCTACCTCGAACTCAAAGGCAGAAAGATTCAGTTATGGTTGTTGTTGACCGCTTCTCTAAAATGGCTCATTTTGTGCCATGTGTCAAGACCTATGATGCTAGTCAAATTGTAAGGTTATATTTTTCTGAAATTGTCAAGCTCCATGGTGTTCCAAAAACTATAACATCAGATCGTGACGTGAAGTTTGTTAGTCATTTCTGGTGCACACTTTGGAAGAGCTTGGGTTCAAGGTTACAATCTAGTAGTTCTCACCACCCCCAAACGGATGGTCAGACGGAAGTAATAAACAGGAGTCTCGGAAACCTGTTGTGAAGCCTTATTGGGGACAACCCTAAGCAGTGGGACCTCATCCTTGCTCAAGCCGAATTTGCTTATAACCGTTCTGCCAATCGCACGATTGGGTTGAGTCCGTTCATGATAGTTTATGGGAGAAATCCGCTCACGCCACTTGACTTAACACCTTTTCCTCTAGTTGAGCATGTTAGTGTGGAGGGGGAAAACAAGTCTCAACAGATTAAGAAGCTGCATCAAACGGTTCGAGATCGGATCCTTAAACATAATGTTGGATACCAGAGTCGCGCCAACAAGCATCAGAAGCAATTCATTTACAAAGAGGGTGTTCTGGTATGGATTCATCTGAGAAAAGAGCGTTTTCCAACGGGTCGTTTCGGGAAGTTGAAGCCTCGTGCTGATGGTCCTTTTCGGGTTCTTAAGAAGATTAATGATAATGCATATAAAATTGATCTTCCGGGTCATTATAATGTTTCAGCCACTTTCAATATTGCAGATTTATCGCCATTTGAAGGAGGGTTGTAAGAAGTTGCAAACTCGGAGGCGAGTTTCTTCAAAGGAGGGGAGGATGATGCAGGGGCATCCGATCACAGTCTTATTTTGGCTGATTTTATTTCCTTTTAAGTTTATTTCTTTCTTATTTAAATAATAAAGATTTCTTTAGAAGATTATCTCTATTTTTGGAGTATTTCCTCTAATCGAAATCTCTAGGAATATTTTTGCTAATTTCCTGTTTTTTCTAGGGTAATTCTATTTGTCCTATAAGTTTGTTTTTTTTTTTTTTGGAATTTGAAGACTGAATTTTTTTGTTTTCAAGATTAAAAGTTATCGAGACCTTTTGTTCTCGTTCATTATCACCTGTATCGTTTTGACCATTTGATTGCTAGAGTTTGCATCACCCTTGGCCTTTTAGAGATTGAATACAGAATAAGTCCTCTTCTTTCATGACTCATGCCCCTTCAAATAATTCAAATAATTCAACGTGATGTTTTCTGTTTTAAAAAAAAATTATATGTATATTGTAAGTTTCTATGGCTATCGAGCATTCAAAATATATAAAAACCATATTTTGGCCCAAACAAACATCTGTCTCTATTAAATCAACTAATCAAACACATCACAGCCACCACAAAAACACACATGTTTTGAGAAAAAGAAAGACGACCACCGTCCACCATCATGTCCAATGAACCACAGCCAAACAACCGCCGATTGGCGCTATTTCCATTACCATTTCAAGGCCACATCAACCCCATGCATCAGTTAGCAAACATTCTTCACACTAAAGGCTTCAAGATTACAATCATTCACACCCGTTTCAACTCGCCAAACCAATCAAACTACCCACAATTCACCTTCAAGTCGATCTCAGACGGCTTGTCGGAATCCAAAAACAAGAATTTGAATCCGGATAATCCTAATTCTGTCATCAACTTCTTAAACAAAAGCTGCATCGATCCGTTGAGGGATTGTTTAGTCAAGTTACAAGAAGAGGAGCCAATCGCATGCTTGATCTCAGATGCGCTATGGCACTTCTCTCAATCAGTTGCAGACAGTCTGAATCTCCCAAGAATCGTTTTACGAACCAGCAGCATGTCCTGCCTCCTTGTTTATGCAGCCTTGCCTCTTCTTAACAAAAACGGCTTCCTGATCAAAACCATCTTTGAAGAAGAAGAAGAAGAAGATGAAGAGCCGATTCCAGACCTTTCGCCGATCACAGAAAAAGACATACTAGAGATTTTTAACGACGTCGATTGCAAGGATGGAGTACTCGATTTGATCTTTAGCATGATCAAAACTACAAAAGCGGCTTCTGGAATCATATGGAACACCTTCAAAGAACTCGAAGAACCTGCTTTTTCTGCCATAACCAAAGATTTCTGTATTCCCAGTTTCCCGATTGGTCCGTTTCATAAGTATTTCCCAGCATCCTCTAGCAGCTTACTAGAACAAGATCGAAGCGTTATGTCATGGTTAGACTTGCAACCAGTTAGGTCTGTAGTATACGTGAGTTTTGGGAGTATTGCTCAAATGGGTGAAGCCGAGTTTAGCAATATGGCTTGGGGGCTTGCAAAGAGTAAGCAACGGTTCCTGTGGGTGGTTCGACCTGGTTCGGTTTTTGGGTCTGAATGGCTCCAGTATTTGCCTCAAGGGTTTATAGAGGAAGTAGGTGAAAGAGGGTGTATTGTCAAGTGGGCTCCTCAACAAGAAGTATTAGCTCATGGAGCTATAGGAGTGTTTTGGACTCACAGTGGATACAACTCGACATTGGAGAGCATCTGTGAAGGTGTTCCGATGATCTGTTCACCTTATGCTTATGATCACCCGATAATCGCTAGATATGTAACAGACGTTTGGAGAGTAGGAGTGATGTTGGATAAAGGGAAGGAGGAGGAGATCGGTAAAAAGGTGAGAAGTGTAATTATGGAGGAAGAAGGAAGTGAGATGAGACAGAGATCTAAATTTCTTCAGGAGAAGGTGAATCGTTCTATGAAGGAAGGTGGGTCTTCATATGAATCACTGGAGAATCTGGTTGACTTAATCATCTCTCTATAATATGTCCTTCTAGTATTCTTTACTGCATTTTATCATCATATCATGTTAATCCTATTGTTTTATTTAGTATTTTAATCGGTTTAAATAAAACACATCTTTGATAACAATTAAGAAGATCATGCGTATATCTTCATCTTCACATGTGATGTGGGGTCACATTATAGTTTATATATGCATCATATATAGTTTAAAATATATTTGAAAATATTTAAAAGAAATTAATGGTCAGATCCCACGTTTCGCATGAAGAGAAAAGTCAAATGGATGATCAAATTATCTCCCCGCCCCCTCACATCATCGTCTTCCCTTCGCCACTTCAACGGCCAATAAACCCCATTTTTGATCTAGCAGAACTCCTCTGTCTCTCCGGCCTTGATGTCACATTTCTCCTAATCCCCTACACCCACAGCCTCCTCCTCCGCCACATCAACATCGAGTCCCGGTTAAATCCATATCCAAATTTCCGCCTACACACCATCTCTGACGGACTACCACCAGATCACTCGGAATCTAATCCGACGGATCTGTTACTCTCTCTTGAAACCCTGACGAAGCCGCTTTTCAGATATCTTTTGACTTCCGGAAAGTTGATTTGCGATGAGCGTGGGCCGGTGAGCTGTATTATTTCAGATGGAATCATGAGTTTTGTGTATGACGTTGCTAATGAGATTCAAGTTCCTGTTATTTCTGCGTTGACCTTAAGTCCTAGTTGCTTATTGCATCTTTCCAATCTCCCCAACCTCACCGGTGCAGCTCGAGTTTCTGATCCAACAATCGGAGGTACGTTTGTGTGAATCCGTGAATTATGTTGTTTTGAAATTTGTTTCCAGTTTGCATTTTGAACGTCGGGTTTTCCTCTTAATATAGAAAATCATGCGGATTCGATCATAAAACATGACTTGTTTCATCCTTTCCCGAAGCATCTAATAAACCAAATTCAACAACTTCCTCAATCCCATGGGCTCATACTCAACACATTCAAGGCGTTAGATGCATCCATACTCTCTCAAATTCGTTCCATTTGTCCAAACCTGTACGCCATCGGCCCGATTTACAAGCACCTAGGGTTCAGGCAAGAGGCCAAAAGAATGACACCATTGTTGAATTACTCCGGTGTACAAAACAACGATTGCCTCCTGTGGTTGAACTCTCAACAGCCCAAATCCGTTCTCTACGTCAACATTGATAATCACTCACAACTCACACGGGTACAAACCTTCGAGCTTTGGCATGGTTTGGTGAATAGTGAAAAGGGGTTCTTATGGGTACGACGGCCAGACTCCATATCTGTAGAAGGTCGAATTCCGGCGAAGCTCATCAAGGGCACGAAGGAGAAGGGTTTCATTGTTGATTCGGCTTCAAATAACCAGGTCTTGGCTCATAAAGCAATCGGTGGGTTCTTGACCGATGGCGATTGGGACTCGACTCTTCAAGGCATTGTTGAGGGCGTGCCGATGATCTATTGGCCGACTTCTTGGGACCAACGAGTAAATAGCAAGTTCATGAGTAAAACATGGAAGCTGGGGATGCATATGGAAGAAAGATGCGATAAAAATATAATCGAGAAAACAATACGAGATGTTATGGGATCCAAGGGTCATGAGTTGATCGAAAATGTACATAAAATGAAAAAACTGACTAGAAAAAGCGTAAACATCGGTGGATCATCCTATGCAATGTTGGATAATCTAGTAAATAATATAATCTCGATGCATCTTTAATAAATATGTTTATTTCATTTTATAACCGATTCAGCCATGGGTAAATAAAAGATATAACTAATAGAAACTTGAAGAGAGAAGCTGAATATCAGACTAAACTACACCGGCGATTGAAGAAAGCAAGAAGTAAAATTTTTTGATCATGAATATATCTTGCCAAAGGCAAGGGCAATATGGTCCTTCAGTTTTAATGATTTAAAAAAATAAAAAAAATTATAAATTATTAAAAACAATTTAAAAAAAATATATTTGGGAAATTTGATATTTAAAAAGATAAAGATGGGTAATTACGACATTTGGATATTAGGCTGGAAAAATACAATATTTTGATGTTTAATAAATCGTATGTACGGAATTCTCCCTATAAAAAAATTATAAACTAATAAAACATTCTATTTAATTAAATTATAAATTTAAAATAACATTCAAAAACTAAAAAGACATTACACTCACAAAAAAAAGTAACATTGAATTGAAAAATTAAAAGACGAAAATAATACATTTTTTCCACTAAATTCACTATTCTTCATCTCCGTTACCACCGCATATATAATAGGTGTCGCCACCGCATATATAATAGGTGAAGTATTCTCAAAGTTGTCTGTGTTTTCGTTCGTCTTCAATATCAACAATAATATGTAAATATTCCGTTGTCTCTGGTTGAAATTGCACATGTCTAGGTTCTTAGGTTTGTAGTCGAATCCTCCACAATATTTTGTCATTTATCTTCAATCACCATGTTATGCATTATGATACATGCATACATACTATCTCGTAGAGTTTCAAACTCATATGGTGGTGTCGCATGTTCAACTATGTGTCATTTTGATTTCAGAACTCCAAAAGCATGTTTCATGTCCTTACGTACTCTTTCTTGTCTTCTCTTGAAAAAAATTCTTCAAAGTTCTACTGGGTGTCGAAACGTCTTCACAAACATGGACTGAGGTGGATATATTCCATTCGTAAAGTAATAGCTAAACTTATACTCATGTCCATTCAAAAGGAACATCCGGTGCCTTTCCTGAAAAAAGACCACTTGTGTACTGACCTTTCAACGCAACGGGACAATTTATCCATGTCCACTCTGTGCAATCAATGTTTTCAATCATACCCGGAAAACCATGTCTTTGTTCATGTGCCACATGCATATAGTTCTTGCATATTATTCAATGAAGGTTTGTGCAAGTATTTGTCACCGAATGTTTCAACAACACCTCTTGACAATCTATACAAACTTTCTCGTACAGATCTCCCAGACATTCTCATATAATCATCAATAAAATTGGGTGACTCCCTTATAGCCATAAGCTTAATTGCCACAGTACATTTTTGCAACCCTGTGAAACTTCGCTTACCTCTAGCATCATATCTCATTTGGAAAAATTCAGACCTAAACATATATTTAATAGGTAAAAAGGTGTATTTATTTTATCTAAAAGCAATATTATAATTTACAAAACTTGAAAGAAACGATACATGTTTTCCAATGTGTTGATTATTCGTTCAAACATATTTTTTCGCAAACGAAACCTTCTTTTGAAATCGCTAAGTTGGTAGACACAATTATCCGCAAAATAATCGTTAACTAGACTTTTATGTCCTTCTTCGCTATCTATGTTTAACGTCGCACGTTGTGTGAGTAGTGGAGATGGATCTGGTTGTAGTAGCACGACATTCATAGAATATCAGTATATCATAGTCACAAATATATTATCGTTGTCGTTATCATTGTTGAACATGTGGAACGGATCGAACAGATCCATTTTTTTGTTTTAAATTATTGAAAGTTTATATGAAATAGAAAACCAGAAAAAAAAAAAGTAATCAAAACTAAGGTGTTGTTTTTACCTATTTATATAG